>NW_024608472.1:0-63841 GCF_018296145.1 Oncorhynchus tshawytscha
GCAGATTGTTGCTTCCATCAATGCAATTGTTTTGGCAAGTCGGTTAGGACATCTACTTTGTGTATGACAAGTCATTTTTCCAACAACTGTTAACAGACAGATTATTTCACTTATAATTTACTGTATCACAATTCCAGTGGGTCAGAAGTTTACATTCACTCAGTTGACTGTGCCTTTAAAAAGCTTGGAAAATTCCAGGAAAGGATGTCATGGCATTAGAAGCTTCTGGTAGACTAATTGACGTAATTTTAGTCAATTGCAGGTTTTCCTGTGGATGTATTTCAAGGCCTCTTTGCTTGACATCATGAGAAAATCTAAAGAAATCAGCCAAGACCTCAGAAAAATAATTGTAGACCTCCACAAGTCTGGTTCATCCTTGGGATCAATTTCCAAACGCCTGAAGATACCACGTTCAGCTGTACAAACAATAGTACGCAAGTATAAACACCATGGGACCACGCAGGCGTCATACCGCTCAGGAAGGAGACGCGTTCTGTCTCCTAGAGATTAACATACTTTGGTGTGAAAAGTGCAAATCAATCCCAGAACAACAGCAAAGAATCTTGTGAAGATGCTGAAGGAAATAGGTACAAAAGTATCTATATCCACAGTAAAACGAGTCCTATATTGACATAACCTGAAAGGCCGCTCAGCAAGGAAGAAGCCGCTGCTCCAAAACCGCCGTAAAAAAAAGCCAGACCACGGTTTCCAACTGCACATGGGGACAAAGATCATACTTTTGAGAAATGTCCTCTGGTCTGTTTGGCCATAATGATCATCGTTATGTTTGGAGGAAAAAGGGGAGGCTTGCAAGGCGAAGAACATCATCCCAACCGTGAAGCACAGGGGTGGCAGCATCATGTTGTGGGGGATCTTTGCTGCAGGAAGGACTGGTGCACTTCACAAAATAGATGGCGTCATGAGGCAGGAAAATTAAGTGGATATATTGAAACAACATCTCAAGACATCAGTCAGGAAGTTAAAGCTTGGTCGCAAATGGGTCTTCCAAGTGGACAATGACCCCAAGCATACTTCCAAAGTTGTGGCAAAAGGGCTTAAGGACAACAAAGTCATGGTATTGGAGTGGCCATCACAAAGCCCTGACCTCAATCCCATAGAAAATTTGTGGGCAGAACTGAAAAAGCAAGGAGGCCTATAAACTTGACTCAGTTACACAATCTTTATCAGAAGGAATGGGCCAAAATTCACGGGCGGCAGGGTAGCCTAGTGGTTAGAGCATTGGACTAGTAACCGAAAGGTTGCAAGTTCAAATCCCTGAGCTGACAAAGTACAAATCTGTCGTTCTGCCCCTGAACAGGCAGTTAACCCACTGTTCCTAGGCTGTCATTGAAAATAAGAATTTGTTCTTAACTGACTTGCCTAGTTAAATAAAGGTAAAACAAATAATACATTTAAAAAACAACTTATTGTGGGAAGCTTGTGGAAGGCTACCCAAAACCATTGACCCAAGTTAAACAATTTAAAGGCAATACCACCAAATACTAATTGAGTGCATGTAAACTTCAGACGCACTGGGAATGTGATGAAAGAAATAAAATATTCTTTCTACTATTATTCTGACATTTCAAAATTCTTAAAATAAAAGTGGTGATCCTAATTGACCTGAGACAGGGAATTTTTTACTAAGATTAAATGTCAGGAATTGTGAAAAACAGAGTTTAAATGTATTTGGCTAAGGTGTATGTAAACTTCTGACTTCAACTGTATGTGAAGTAACCAATCAGAAAGCTAATTGCTGGCCGGTAAACCAATCATTAAGCTAGTTGACTTCCGACTTCAAGGATTTGCCCTTTGTCAACTATGACCTCACCTTTGAATGTCGTTGATCTGATACAGGGTCACTGAGGAGGTTTTCAACAAAAGAAACCCAAATCCAGGATAGAGGGGTTCAGTGAACGTGGTGTAGAATGTGTAAAGGTGTGTCAGTGTACCAGAGGAGGACACACTATAGAAGGACAAAGTACCAGCTGGCCAGTCCAGATACACTCCAACTCTGCTAGATACAGGGCCAAGAATGGATCTACTACGGACTCCAGCATTGTAAAAGTCATAAACGCTGTCAGAGCAGTACATACACCAGGAATTGCTGGTGAGTCCAATACAAATGCCAGCCCTTCCCAACATTCCTTTGTACACCACACCAATAGCAGGCCCACCACCATCCCAGTCCACCTCCCAGTAATAACGAGAATCAGATAAGCCTTCTCTGCAGAGAACTTGGCGATAACGGTCAAATCTGTCTGGATGGTCTCCATAATGCTGCTCCTCCACCACCGGTGTCACCTTCCTGTTCCCCTCAGACAGTATCAGGTCTGGGTTTGCTGTACTTGGGTCCAAGGTGAGATGACAGGCATCTGTAGACAAAAGGAGAGTTTAATCAAACCACATCTTCATATCAAATGTTGTATTGTAGTTACAGGAAGGAGGAACAGGTATTGATTAGTTACTATAGTTCTGAATATACAGTTAATTAGGATTGAAGAGACTTACATTTCCTCGGCCCTGATTTCAGCCTGCACTCTCCACCATGATCCACACTGTTGGAGAAACAGGTTATTGACTGACAACGACCTAATAAAGCAGTCAACATTTAAACCATATTGTTGTGTTCTGGTGCACTATCCAAGGGACAATTAGTTGTACAACTAAATGCATTCAACTGAAATCTGTCTTCCGCATTTAACCCAACCCCTCTGAATCAGAGAGGTGCAGAGGGCTGCCTTAATGACATCCACGTCTTCGGCGCCCGGGAACAGTGGGTTAACTGCCTTATTCAGGGGCAGAACAACATATTTTTACCTTGTCAGCTCGGGGATTCAATCAAGCAACCTTTTGGTTAGTAGACCAGTGCTCTAAACACTAGGCTACTGGCCACACCCATTACTAGACACATACAGGTATAGTATCCTACCTACTGCATACAGAACAGAGTACAATTCATTACTAGAGACATACAGGTATTCTATCCTACCTACTGCATACAGAACAGAGTACAATTCATTACTAGAGACATACAGGTATTCTATCCTACCTACTGCATACAGAACAGAGTACAATTCACTACTAGAGACATACAGGTATTCTATCCTACCTACTGCATACAGGACGACAGTGGTGTAAAGTACTTTGCTAAAAATACCCAAAGGTACTTCTTAAGTCGTTGTTTTTGGTATCAGTAGTTTACTATTTATATACTTTTACTTCACTACATTCCTGAAGAAAGTAATGTTAGTTTTACTCGCTACATTTTCCCTGACACCCAAAGGTACTCGTTACATTTGTGAATCGTTTCAGGAAACTTTTTATCAAAACTTTTTATCAAAATTTATCAAATCAAAATTTCTTGGAACATGTGAACTTTCATTTGCCTTAACAACAGACTTCTATGCCATCTGTAAATACGAATATAATTCTTAAATTATGAGCCTAGTTGGTTTAGCCACGGAAAAAGGAAGGATCCTTCCCGCTAGCCATGATTGGCTGAGATAATGACTGGGCTGGACATGCAGGGAGAGGAGTTCTGATTGGTCTACCATGTAGCATGCGTCTGTCTGTAACATGAGCTGTTCAGTCTGTTTTTGAAAGATATTATTTAAAGACATTAACCATCTTGAACTACAAATGTTTTGCTACTTTCCTCAATAAAATTGATGCTCTGAATTTAACAGGAATTCCACAGATCTGTTGGAAAAAGCTACTTTCTGCAGATAACAAAACAAGATGTAGCTACAAACAAAACGGAGTTAAATGGTTCCAGTCTGAAGCATTCATTCATATGGATAATGGGGGCAGCAGGGTAGCCTAGTGGTTAGAGTAGTAACCGAAAGGATGCAAGAGAATCCCCGAGCTGACAAGGTACAAATCTGTCGTTCTGCCCCTGAACAAGGCAGTTAACCCACTGTTCCTAGACAAGTTAACCCACTGTTCCTAGGCCGTCATTGAAAATAAGAATTTGTTCTAAACTGACTTGCCTAGTTTAATAGAAGTAATATCAATAAAGGTTAAAAAAAATATTTAAAAAATAAGAGTTTAGCTACATTTTCAGATATTACACATTTCAAATTTTGTCAGAAAGTCATTTTCATAAAAAATAACGTTAGCTTGCTGGCTCGTAAGCTTGCTGGCTTGCCTCCAGTGTGCCTCTATAGCTCGGAACCTCCAGCGACGGTTCACAGTCCAGAGCTTCCAGTGACGGTCAACGGCCCGGAGCTTCCAGTGACGGTCAACGGCCCGGAGCTTCCAGTGACGGTCAACGGCCCAGAGCTTCCAGTGACGGTCAACGGCCCAGAGCTTCCAGTGACGGTCAACGGCCCGAAGCTTCCAGTGACGGTCAACTGCCCGGAGCTTCCAGTGACGGTCAACGGCCCGGAGCTTCCAGTGACGGTCAACGGCCCGGAGCTTCCAGTGACGGTCAACGGCCCGGAGCTTCCTGCGCTGGTGCCCAGTCCAGGTCCGGCGTCCAGTCCCGCTCCAGGTCCGGAGCCTTCCTCTACGCCAGTGCCGAGTCCAGGTCCGGCGTCCAGTCCCGCTCCAGGTCCGGAGCCTTCCTCTACGCCAGTGCCGAGTCCAGGCACGGCGTCCACTCCAGCTCCATGGCCAGACCTCTGCGCAGGTGCCCAGTCCAGGCACGGCGTCCAACCCAGCTCCATGGCCAGAGCCCTCCTCTGCGCCGGTGCCCAGTCCAGGCACGGCGTTCAGCACGGCGCCATGGCCGGATCTGGGGTCTGGGCGTGGGCTACGACCCGCACCGGAGCCGCCATCGACACTAGTCACCCCTCTACCCTCCCCATTTGGTTTCAGGTTTTGTAGCCTGAGACCGCACCTTTGCAGGGGGGGGTACTGTCACGCTTGACCATAGAGAGCCCTTGGTTCTCTATGGTGTTTTGGTCAGAGCGTGACTAGAGGGGGGGGGGGTCAGTGTATTTCTATGTTGGTGATTTGCATGATTCCCATTTATAGGCAGCTGGAAATCGTTGCCTCTAATTGGGGATCATATTTAGGTAGCCTTTTTCCCACTTGTGTTTTGAGTGAGTGCATTTGAGTGCTAAGTGGTTAGCGGGATGCTAAGTGGTTAGCGGGATGCTAAGTGGTTAGCGGGATGCTAAGTGGTTAGCGGGATGCTAAGTGGTTAGCGGGATGCTAAGTGGTTAGCGGGATGCTAAGTGGTTAGCGGGATGCTAAGTGGTTAGCGGGATGCTAAGTGGTTAGCGGGATGCTAAGTGGTTAGCGGGATGCTAAGTGGTTAGCGGGATGCTAACACCACGTAGTTCACGTTCGTTGTATGTTTGTTGTTGTCTTAGTTTCACTGTATATTAAAGATGTGGAACTCAACTCACGCTGCGCCTTGGGTCCGTCCTTTCTGACGATTGTGACAATTTTATAAGTGTCAAAGGCTTTTATTGACAATGACATGAAGTCGATGCAAGTCAACATTTGCAGTGTTGACCCTTCTTTTTCAAGACCTCTGCAATCCTCCCTGGCATGCTGTCCATTAACTTCTGTGCCACATCCTGACTGATGGCAGCCCATTCTTGCATAATCAATGAATGGAGTTTGTCAGAATTTGTGGGTTTTTGTTTGTCCACCCGCCTCTTGAGGATTGACCACAAGTTCTCAATGGGATTAAGGTCTGCGGAGTTTCCTGGCCATGGACCCAAAATATCGATGTTTTGTTCCCGAGCCACTTAGTTATCACTTTTGCCTTATGGCAAGGTGCTCTATCATGCTGGAAAAGGCATTGTTCATTACCAAACTGTTCCTGGATGGTTGGGAGAAGATTGCTCGGAGGATGTGTTGGTACCATTCTTTATTCGTGGCTGTGTTCTTTGGCAAAATTGTGAGCGAGCCCACTCCCTTGGCTGAGAAGCAACCCCACACATGAATGGTCTCAGGATGCTTTTCTGTTGGCATGACACAGGACTGATGGTAGCGCTCACCTTGTCTTCTCCGGACAAGCTTTTTCCGGATGCCCCAAACAATCCGAAAGGGGATTCATCAGAGAAAATGACTTTACCCCAGCCCTCTTTACCCCAGCCCTCAGCAGTCCAATCCCTGTACCTTTAGCAGAATATCAGTCTGTCCCTGACTTTTTTCCCAGAGAGAAGTGTCTTCTTTGTTGCCCTTCTTAACACCAGGCCATCCTCCAAAAGTCTTCGACTCACTGTGCGTGCAGATGCACTCACACCTGCCTGCTGCCATTCCTGAGCAAGCTCTGTACTGGTGGTGCCCCGATCCCGCAGCTGAATCAACATTAGGAGACGGTCCTGGCGCTTGCTGGACTCTTGGGCGCCCTGAAGCCTTCTTCACAACAATTGAACCGCTCTTTGAAGCTCTTGATGGTCCGATAAATGGTAGATTTAGGTGCAATCTGACTGGCAGCAATATCCTTGCCTGTGAAGCCCTTTTTGTGCAAAGCAATGATGACTGCACGTGTTTCCTTGCAAGTAACCATGATTGACAGAGGAAGAACAATGAGCAAGCACCACCCCTCCAAGCACCACTCTCCTTTTGAAGCTTCCAGTCTATTATTAAAACTCAATCAGCATGACAGAGTGATCTCCAGCCTTGTCCTCGTCAACACTCACACCTGTGTTAACTAGTGAATCACTGACATGATGTCAGCTGGTCCTTTTGTGGCAGGGCTGAAATGCAGTGGAAATGTTTTGGGGGGATTCAGTTCATTTGCATGGCAAAGAGGGACTTTGCAATTCATCTGATCACTCTTCATAACATTCTGGAGTATATGCAAATTGCCATCATACAAACTGAGGCAGCAAACTGTGAAAATTCATATTTGTGTAATTCTCAACTTTTGGCCACGACTGTATATCCCCTCACCAAGACAACCCTCAAGGAACTTCACTTGCAAACTGGAAACCATTTATCCTTATTGTAGGGATTTTAACAAAGCTAATTAGAAAACAAGGCTACCTAAATTCTATCAGCATGTCGAATGCAGCACCCGAGCCGGTAACACTCTGGACCATTGCTACTCTAACTGCCACAACACATACAAAGCCCTCCCCTCACCCTCCTTTCGGCAAATCTGACCAAGACTCCATTTTGTTGCTCCCTTTCTATAGGCAGAAACTTAAACAGGAAGCACCCGTGCTTAGGTCTATTCAACGCTGGTCTGAGCAATCGGATTCCACGCTTCAAGATTGTTTTGATCACGTGGACTGGGATATGTTCCGGGTAGCCTCAGAGAATAACATTAATGTATAACCTGAGTCGGTGAGTGAGTTTAGAAGGATGTTGTATCTACTGTGACTATTAAAACTTACCCTAACCAGAAACCGTGGATGGATGGTAGCATTTGCGCAAAATTGAATACATGTACCACAACATTTCGTCATGGCAAGGCGACTGGGAATATGGCCGAATACAAATTGTATAGTTATTCCCTCCGTAAGGCAATCAAACAGGCAAAACTTCAGTACAGAGACAAAGTGGAGTCGCAGTTCAACAGCTCAAACACGAGACGTATGTGGAAGGGTCGACAGACAATCACGGATTACAAAAAGAAAACCAGCCCCGGTGCGGACATAGACGTTTTGCTTCCAGACAAACTAAACACCTTTTTTGCCCGTTTTGAAAATAATACAGTGGCACCGACACGGCCCAAAGACTGTGGGCTCTCCTTCTCCGTGACCGACATGAGAGAAGGTATTATTGTAGGCTACTACTTTCACCACTTATAGTCTTGCAATCTTTGGTTGTTTACTACACTACTCTGTTTAGCACATGGCCTCAGATGTGAATTCTTAACTTCTAAAGGTTTAGGGGGCAGCATTTTCACTTTTGGATAATAGCGTGCCCAATTTCAACTTCCTGCTACTCATGCCAAGAATATAAGATATGCATATTATTAGTAGATATGGATGGGAAACACTGAAGTTTCTAAGACTGTTTGAATCATGTCTGTGAGTATAACAGAACTTATATAGCAGGCAAAACCCCGAGGACTAACCGTTCAGATTGTTTTGTTTGTTTTAGGTCTCTGACTGTTCAGTGAGTTCTCATTGGGAAACAACATTCCTTAGGAACTTGTTTTCAGTTTCTACCACATCCACTGGATGTCACCAGTCTTTGGAATTTGGTTGAGGTTATTCCTTTGTGCAATGAAGAAGTATGGCCATCAAGGAACTGCATAACACTGTTGAGAGTTGCGCAAGACTTGAAAAGTAGCTTGGTTTGTTGTCTTCCTGTATTGAACACAGATAGACCAGTCTTCAATTTGATTGATTATTAATGTTTTAAAATACATAAAGTTGTATTACAAAAGTAGTTTGAAATGTTTTGGCAAAGTTTACATGTCACTACAAAATATCTCAAAAGTTGCGTTGCGCAATTTGGAAGCTGTTTTTTTCTGGATAAAACGCGCCAAATAAATGGCCATTTGGATGTATATGGACGGAATTAATCGAACAAAAGGACCAATTGTGATGTTTATGGGACAGATTGGACTGCCAACAAAAGAAGCTCGTCAAAGGTAAGGCGTGTTTTATATTTTATTTCTGCGTTTTGTGTAGCGCCTGCAGGGTTGAAATATGCTACCCTCTTTGTTTACTGTTGTGCTATCATCAGATAATAGCTTCTTATGCTTTCGCCGAAAAGCCTTCTTAAAATCTGACATGTTGGCTGGATTCACAACGAGTGTAGCTTTAATTGAGTATCTTACATGTGTGATTTAATGAAAGTTAGATTTTTATATAATTTTATTTGAATTTGCCGCGCTGCATTTTCCCTGGCTTTTGGCCAAGTGGGATGCAAGCGTCCCCTATACCATAAGAAGTTAAACAGATGGGTAGGGCTAAGGCTTTACAGGGTGTGAACAATGCTGAATTGGTGGAGACAAAGAAGAGCTCTCCTTTAGGTGCACCAAAACATTCAGGGGCCATTTTCTCAAAAGGGGGTTACAAATTGATCAGATTTAGGTGCACCATTTTGTATCTCTGTCTCTGCTTTTATCCAATGAAAAAAAAAAACATTTCAAATGTTGCTACATAAGACCGAATTGAGGCGGTCGGTAACATTTTGAATGGACAGGACAATGGTCCAATTCTCTCACGTATCAAGAGAACATCCCTGGTCATCCCTACTGGCTCTGATCTAGAGGACTCACTAAACAGAGAACATCCCTGGTCATCCCTGCCGCCTCTGATCTGGGGGACTCACTAAACAGAGAACCTTCCTGGTCATCCCTACTGCCTCTGATCTGGGGGACTCACTAAACAGAGAACCTTCCTGGTCATCCCTACTGCCTCTGATCTGGGGGACTCAATAAACAGAACATCCCTGGTCATTCCTCCTCTGATCTGAGGACTCACTAAACAGAGAACATCCCTGGTCATCTCTACTGCCTCTGATCGAGAGGGCTCACTAAACACAAATGTCTCATTTGTAAGGATGTCTGATTGTTGGACTCCTTGCATCCGTTATCATCAAATAAAAAAACTATAAATAACGTAATTTGAAATGATTTATACTTTTACTTTTGATACTTAAGTATATTTAAAACCATACACGTTACTTTTTCAAGTATTATTTTACTGGGTTTCACTTTTACTTTTTTGAGTCATTTTATACTACTTTTTTCAAGTATATTTTACTTTTCCTCAAGTATGAGTCATTTTTATTAGTGCATAGAGAACTTTTCCTCAAGTACAATTCATAGAGAACAGAGGACAATTCAGAGACATACAGGTATTCTATCCTACCTACTGCATACAGAACGGAGTACAGTTCATTACGAGAGACATACAGGTATTCTATCCTACCTACTGCATACAGAACAGAGTACAATTCATTACTAGAGACATACAGGTATTCTATCCTACCTACTGCATACAGAACAGAGTACAATTCCAACAGGATATCAGAGATGCAGAAGAAGAGTATTCATGTGGTGATGATGTATGCTGTGTTGGAGTGCTCAGCCTGCTGGGTAAACTTCCCCTTAATTCTACCATCATGTCCTCATGTTACTGACCCTACTACACTACATATGACACAACCGCTGCTCACACTATTAGGACATCTATTCTGACTTACTTCAGCTTCATCAGCTTATATGTGGGATCCACCAGAGCAGCTGAAAGCAGTTCCCCTGCAGAGTCTCCTGGGTGATTGTAGCTCAGGTCCAGCTCTTTCAGGTGGGAGGGGTTTGACCTCAGAGCTGAAGACAGAGCAGCACAGCCCTCCTCTGTGACCAGACAGCCAGACAGCCTACAGAGAGACACAACAGATGTCTAGGTTGATGTACTGGTGTCAATCATCTTGTAGGACACCCATCCATTTGTCCATGACACAAACATTGTGATGAAATATTAGATTTTCAGAGTTTGTGTTTTACTAAGCTCAGTACCAACCTGTCTGAAACAGCTGTACTTACCCCAGTGTGTGTAGTTTACAGTCTGGATCCTCCAGTCCAGCAGACAGCCGTGTAACTCCTGAGTCCTGCAGGTCATTGTCTCTCAGCTCCAGGTGTTTCAGTTGTGAGTTGGGTGAACTCAGGACTGAGGCCAGATCAGAACAGCAACCCTCTGTCAGACCACACTGACCTAGACTAGAGGAGAGTAGAGGACAAACTTCATCATTAGTTACACAAACACGCGCACACACACTCACATTATCGTACACGTATGTTAAAGACATTTTGTAAATACAAAAATGATACATTAACAAATATTAATATTTGTCGGCCTCTCTACAGGCCTCTCTACAGGCCTCTCTACAGGCCTCTCTACAGGCCTCTCTACAGGCCTCTCTACAGGCCTCTCTACAGGCCTCTCTACAGGCCTCTCTACAGGCCTCTCTACAGGCCTCTCTACAGGAATATAACTTAATCTGGTAGAGCGTTACACTGCTGAGAAATAATCAAATTATAATCTAAAACATCAGCTCCATTCAGCATCTGATCTCTCTTTTGACGAACATATCAAGGACAGCTTTTTTCCATCTACGTAACATTGCAAAAATCCGAATCTTTCCGTCCAAACATGATGCAGAAAAATGTATCCATGCTTTTGTTAATTCTAGGTTAGACTACTGCAAAGCCCTACTTTCCGGCTACCCGGATAAAGCACTAAATAAACTTCAGTTAGTGCTTAATACGGCTGCTAGAATCCTGACTAGAACCAAAAAATGTGATCATATTACTCCAGTGCTAGCCTCCCTACACTGGCTTCCTGTTAAGGCAAGTACTGCTAACCTACAAAGCATTACATGGGCTTGCTCCTACCTATCTTTCCTATTTGGTCCTGCCGTACAGATGTACACATACGCTACAGTCACAAGACGCAGGCCTCCTAATTGTCCCTAGAATTTCTAAGCAAACAGCTGGAGGCAGGGCTTTCTCCTATAGAGCTCCATTTTTATGGAATGTCTGCCTACCCATGTGAGAGACGCAGACTCGGTCTCAACTTTTAAGTCTTTACTGAAGACTCATCTCTTCAGCGGGTCATATGATTGAGTGTAGTCTGGTCCAGGAGTGGGAAGGTGAACGGAAAGGCTCTGGAACAAAGAACCGCCCTTGCTGTCTCTGCCTGGCCGGTTCCCCTCTTTCCACTGGGATTCTCTGCCTCTAACCCTATTACAGGGGCTGAGTCACTGGCTTATTGGTGCTCTTTCATGCTGTCCCTAGGAGGGGTGCGTCACTTGAGTGGGTTGAGTCAGATGTGATCTTCCTATCTGGGTTGGCGCCCCACCTTGGGTTGTGCTGTGGCGGAGATCTTGGTGGGCTATACTCGGCCTTGTCTCAGGATGGTAAGTTGGTGGTTGAAGATATCCCTCTAGTGGTGTGGGGGCTGTGCTTTGGCACCGGGGTTATATCCTTCCTGTTTGGCCCTGTCTGGGGGGTATCATCGGATGGGGCCACAGTGTCTCCTGACCCCTCCTGTCTCAGCCTCCAGTATTTATGCTGCAGTAGTTTGTGTTGGGGGGCTATGGTCAGTTTGTTATATCTGAAGTACTTCTCTCTTATCCGGTGGCTAAAATGCTTGCTCACTAACCTAACTTCCATTCATGGTCAACGTAAGCTAGTTAACATTAGAATTCTACATCTAGCTACATATTGAACTTCCATCCTCTCAAGCCAGAACACAACAATGTATGAATTAATGGTTGGATCAGAATCGCCGCTCGGATGCTTTCTCCTGTGAGATACATTCGTGAGATACTTGTGAATTTAGGGAAATTAGGAAACACAGAGGTGAAATATTCATTATTTTATTTTGTAAAGAAATGTTTTCTTGGTAAATGTTTTGGGTAAGCCATGAATGAACCATGAATACACGCCACTGCTCGGCACCCAGAGTCAAATCAAGTATCAAAAATGAGATGTAGTTCTGAATTCACACACACTCTCGCTCTCTTACCCCAGTGTGTGTAGTTTACAGTCTGGATCCTCCAGTCCAGCAGAGAGCAGTGTAACTCCTGAGTCCTGCAGGTCATTGCTTTTCAGCTCCAGTTGGTTCAGTTGTGAGTTGGGTGAACTCAGGACTGAGGCCAGATCTGAACAGCAACCCTCTGTCAGACCACACTGACCTAGACTAGAGGGCAGAAGGGAAAGCTTAGCACACACATCTCTGGTGACAGAATGGTAACTTCTGTCTGCCTCTGTGTTGAGTCTAAGATGGGGAAACAGTCTTTCATTGGTATCTATAGAAGATAAATTGCAATATTTGGTTGGATGCCATATCAAATTTAGGAGCACCAGAATAATCTATTTTTAAATTGATTGAGATTTAGCCTGTTGGGCCGAGTGTAAATTATTCCTACTAAATGTTAAAACACATCTGAAACAAAATGTTTGCATATAAAGTTACCAGGTTGATAGTAGGGCTGCATAACATGGGCAGAAAATCTAACTCTAAACCAAATATTGCCATTTTTTTGATAGATGTTTGATTTATAGATCAAAAGACTTGAACTGTTGGAAACATAAATAGAATGATTATTCTAATTCTATGGTTGGTGTTTAGCATGACAAAAAAAAGCCAGGTAGGAATTATGACAGGGTAGGAACCAAAGTGTTGTGTTTCCCAGTGGACACTAATCACATTTAAATAGATGTGACATTTAGACAAAGATTTTAGCTAATTCAGAACATGCTGTTGCACAAGCATGCTGATCTTCACCACCACTGGTAGCAACCTGTGTTAGAGCTAACGTGTGCATTTAGCTAGCCAGCTACCTAGCTAGCAATTACCATTATTTTAGGTACATGCCAGGTTAAGGCATCCAATAAACAGTTCGGAACAGTTCTTGCATTTATTATGAAGACATTTTTGTTTTCGGGTTTTTCGGCGTTTCGTGCACACGTTTTCTCGAGGCACGCCGAAGTCGATGCCCCTTTGTCTGATTGGTCAACAGTAGAGATTATTCACTAAAGTATGTTGTCATTCAATGAGATATGACTTGTTCATCTGCACATTTTTTCCACTTAAGACACACTACAGCAAACAACTTACTTGGTAAAATTGTACAACCGTGTGCTGTCTGCTTGAGTGACCTGGCGGCTGCGGTAAAGCGAGATCATAGCCTTTCCTATAAGCTGTTGAGTCGAGACCCACAACTGAGCCAAATGCAATCTATAGAATTAAATATTCTCAAAGGGCCATTATTTGGATGAAATGTTCCCTGCAGTTTACAGCCTAGAGTGGAATTTTCTAAGACAATTATTCATTGCAATGTGGTGTTGTAGGCTAGATAATTGTATTGTCACTAAACAAGATCAATATGGGAGTTTTTTTTTAGCTGCGTGTCTCATGTCTTCACTGTTCTTTCAGTGACGCACCATGGTCTTATATTAAATATTCAAATGACTGTATGTGTGGTTTGATATTAGCTAGTTATCCTATTGCAGATCTGGACAACCGATCCACTATTGTCACTATTTATGGTCGATAGAGGACAGGATAAACAGGTAGACTGGTAGTATCATGACAGAAGGAGAGACCCAGATGCACATGGTTGGAGTCTAATAATGTTTAATAATCCAAAAGGAGAAGGCAAGAGAATGGTCGTGGACAGGCAAAAGGTCAAAACCAGATCAGAGTTCAGGAGGTGCAGAGTGGCAGACAGGCTCGTGGTCAGGCAGGCGGGTACAGAGTCTAGAACAGGCAAAGGTCAAAACCCGGGAGGGCTAGAAAAAAAGAAAAGCAAAGGCAGGAGAACGAGAAACACGCTGGTTGATTTGGAACATAGACGAGACAGGAAACAGGAAACAGGAAACAAGCAACACCTGGAGGGGGTGGAGACAATAACAAGGACAGGTGAAACTGATCAGGGTGTGCTAGGTAGACTATACAGTGACTATTATTTATGGTGGATAGAGGACAGGATATACAGTTAGACTGGTAGACTACAGTGCCTTCAGAAAGTATTCATCCTCCTTGACTTATACCATATTTTGGTGTGTCACAGCCCGATTTCAAAATTCATTAAACGTATGATTTGTGTCACCCATCTACTCAACATAGAGTACCACAGTATGAGCCATAATACCCATAAAACCTAGCGGTCAAACAGGAAAATGGTTCCAATCGTTTTTCCCCCCCATTGGGGATTTCAAAAAGTACCAAAACACCTTGATATAGGGAAGGCAGATGCAAGCAGATGAGGAAATTAGGTAGGAAAACCCTTCAAACGTGTGAATTTAACACCCCCCACCCCCCAAAATTAAAAATCTGTCCTAAAAAAAAGGGAACAGGCTTTGAGAGGGTAGGTATCTGCTACTTGAGTTCATATTTCAAAACCAGAGTCAAATTAACTAGACCTCAGCCACAACAGTGATTCTGGATTCTGATACCGAACACTCACCCCAGTGTGTGTAGTTTACAGTCTGGATCCTTCAGTCCAGCAGACAGCCGTGTAACTCCTGAGTCCTGAAGGTCATTGTCTCTCAGCTCCAGTTGTTTCAGTTGTGAGTTGGGTGAACTCAGGACTGAGGCCAGAGCTGAACAGCAACCCTCTGTCAGACCACAGTGACCTAAACTAGAGGGCAGAAGAGCACATGTTGAAAACATCCACATAACTCATACTGAAGATATTTAACTCACACTAGTGTCTGTATGTTGCAGAGTGGACTGGTTAGTCCATCACAGAGCAGCTCCACTCCTCTGTCTCCCAGGTCATTGTTGTGGCTGAGGTCCAGTTCTCTCAGGGGGGAGTTTGGTGTCTGCAGAGCTGAGGCCAGAGTCTCACAGGATTCATATGTGAGGTCACAGTGATCCAGTCTGGAGAGAGAGGAGATGTGTCGACACTGTTAAATATGCAAAGCTTTAAGAATAATGAGATGCATTAAGACAATAACAGAAAGGCACATGATTTAACAATGTTAAAGACAAACATACTAACTAGATTCAAAATATTCTATATCAGTACTCTGTGGATACTGAAGAAAATGTGCTTACACTAGTCTCTCCATGTTGCAGAGTGGACTGGTTAGTCCAACACAGAGCAGCTCCACTCCTCTGTCTTCCAGGTCATTGTTGCTGAGGTCCAGTTCTCTCAGGGGGGAATTTGGTGTCTGCAGAGCTGAGGCCAGAGTCTCACAGGATTCATATGTGAGTTTACAGCCAGCTAGTCTGGAGAGAGATGTGTCGATACACAGTGAAATACACAAAGCTTTAATGACACAGTATATCACAAGTGAGTACACCTCACATTTTTGTAAATATTTGAGTATATTTTTTTTTCATGTGACAACACTGAAGAAATGACACTTTGCTACAATGTAAAGTAGTGAGTGTACAGTTTGTATAACAGTGTAAATTTGCTGTCCCCTCAACATAACTCAACACACAGCCATTAATGTCTGAACCGCTGGCAACAAAGGTGAGTACACCCCTAAGTGAGAATGTCCAAATTGGGCCCAAAGTGTCAATATTTTGGTGGCCACCATCGTTTTCCAGCACTGCCTTAACCCTCTTGGAGTTCACCAGAGCTTCACAGGTTGCCACTGGAGTCCTCTTCCACTCCTCCATGACGACATCACGGACCTGGTGGATGTTAGAGACCTTGCTCTCCTCCATCTTCCATTTGAGGATGCCCCACAGATACTCAATAGGGTTTAGGTCTGGAGACATGTTTGGCCAGGCCATCACCTTTACCCTCAGCTTCTTTAGCAAGGCAGTGGTCGTCTTGGAGGTGTGTTTGGGGTCGTTATCATGTTGGAATACTGCCCTGCGGCCTAGTCTCCGAAGGGAGGGGATCATGCTCTGCTTCAGTACATGTTGGCATTCATGGTTCCCTCAATGAACTGTAGCTCCCCAGTGCCGGCAGCACTCATGCAGCCCCAGACCATGACACTCCCACCACCATGCTTGACGGTAGGCAAGACACTTGTCTTTGTACTCCTCACCTGGTTGTCGCCACACACACTTGACACCATCTGAAATAAATAAACTTATCTTGGTCTCGTCAGACCACAGGACATGGTTCCAGTAATCCATGTCCTTAGTCTGCTTGTCAAACTGTTTACGGGCTTTCTTGTGCATCAGCTTTAGAAGAGGCTTTCTTGTGCATCAGCTTTAGAAGAGGCTTCCTTCTGGCACGACAGCCATGCAGACCAATTTGATGTGGTGTACAGCGTATGGTCTGAGCACTGACAGGCTGACCCCCACCCCTTCAACCTCTGCAGCAATGCTGGCAGCACTCATACGTCTATTTCCCAAAGACAACCTCTGGATATGACGCTGAGCACATGCACTCAACTTCTTTGGTCGACCATGGTGAGGCCTGTTCTGAGTGGAACCTGTCCAGTTAAACCGCTGTATGGTCTTGGCCACCGTGCTGCAGCTCAGTTTCAGGGTCTTGGCAATCTTCTTATAGCCCAGTCCATCTTTATGTAGAGCAACAATTATTTTTTTCAGATACTCAGAGAGTTCGTTGCCATGAGGTGCCCTGTTGAACTTCCAGTGACCAGTCAGTATGAGGGAGTGTGAGAGCAATGACACCAAATTTAACACACCTGCTCCCCATTCACACCTGAGACCTTGTAACACTAACGAGTCACATGACACCAGGGAGGGAAAATGGCTAATTGGGCCCAATTTGGACATTTTCACTTAGGGGTGTACTCACTGTTGTGATATACTGTATGCATTAAGACAAAAACAGAAGGGCACATGATTTAACAATGTTAAAAACACACACATACTAACCATATACAAACCATATACAGAAATATATAAACACCCACAGTGGCTACTGAAGGACGTTAACTCACACTAGTGTCTGTATGTTGCAGAGTGGACTGGTTAGTCCAACACAGAGCAGCTTCACTCCTCTGTCTTCCAGGTTATTGTAGCTGAGGTCCAGTTCTCTCAGGGGGAGTTTGGTGTCTGCAGAGCTGAGGCCAGAGTCTCACAGGATTTATATGTGAGTTTACAGTGATCCAGTCTGGAGAGAGGAGATAATCTGTTAGATATACAAATCCTTCATTATAATGATACTGTATACATCAACTCAATAACAGAACTTACAGTGCTCTCTTGCAGGTTCTCACTACCGGCAGCAACCTCTGATAACCTTTCTCTGATGTGTTGTATGTCTTCAGGTCAAACTCCTCCAGCACCTCCTCTGACATCAGTAACAGGTAGGCCAGGGCTGAACATTGGTCAGGTTTTAGTCTTGTTTCTGAAAGAGTTCCTGATCGCAGGGAGGTCTGCATGTCTTCAACTAGAGAGTTGGCACCAAGTTCATTCAGACAGTGGAACAAGTTGATGATCCTTTCTGGTGAGGATTCCCTTTCGATGTTGTCTGAAAGGTACCTGACTGTTCTCTCAACTGTTTCCTCATTGGTCTGTGTTGTACTTCCTGTCTGTGTCAGAAGGCCTCGTAACAGATTCTGATTGGACTCCAGTGAGAGACCCAGAAGGAAGCGGAGGAACAGGTCCAGGTGTCCATTCTCACTCTTCAAGGCCTGGTCCACTGCTCTCCTGTGTAAGTCAGACAACTGGATTGACTCCTCTTCATCATCCTTCTCATCTTCATCATGATTGTAATCATCATCACCATAATCACAGTAATCATCATGATCATAACTTGTGACTGATTTTCTGATTGACTTCTCTTCATCATCACTAGTGACTGTTTTTCTGATTGACTCCCTCTCTTCATCATAACTAGTGACTGCATTTCTGATTGACTCCCTCTCTTCATCATAACTAGTGACTGCTTTTATGATTGACTCCTTTTCTTCATCATCACTAGTGACTGCTTTTATGATTGACTCCTTCTCCTCATCGTCACTAGTGGAGGAGAAAACATTTTCCTTCTTGTCCAGACATGATTCTAAAGCATGCACTGCTGCTAGAAACTCCTGAATGCTCAGATGCACAAAGCTGTAGACCTTGTCTTGGTACAGCCCAGATTCTTCTTTAAAGATCTCTGTACACAATGCTGAGTACTCTGATGCCTCTGTGACATCAAGGCCACACTCTCTCAGGTCCTCCTCATAGAAGATCAGGTTGCCCTTCTGCAGCTGTTGGAAAGCCAGCTTTGCCAGTTTCAGGATCATCTCTTTGTCTGACTGTGACAGTTCCTTTGGGTTTGTCTCTGTGGCTTTGTTGTACTTCCTGTTCTTCACGATGATTTGGATGAGTATGAAGTGTGAGTACATCTGGGTCAGAGTTTTGGGGACATCATCCTTCCATGCCTCTTTCAGTATCATCTCAAGGACCGTGGCTGATATCCAACAGAAGACTGGCATGTGGCACATGATGTGGAGGATCCTTGATGTCTTCATGTGTTTGATGATTTCATTGGCCAGATTCTGATCTGTGATTTTCTTCCTGAAATACTCCTCCTTCTGTGGATCATTGAACCCTCGTACCTCTGTCACCTGGTCAACACACTCAGGAGGGATCTGATTGGCTGCTGCAGGCCTTGAGGTTACCCAGAGGAGAGCAGAGGGAAGCAGATTCCTCTTGATGAGGTTTATCAGCAGCACGTCCACTGAGGTTGGCTTCGTGACATCACAGCACTTCTCATTGTTTTTGAAGTCTAGAGGAAGTCGACACTCATCCAGACCATCAAAAATGAAAACAGTTTTGGTTTCACCATCTTCAATGCTGTCAATCTCTTTCAGCTCTGAGAAGTAGTGGGAAAGAAGTTGCATCAGACTGTATTGGTCCTTTTTCAGGTTCAGATCACGGAAAGGAAGAGGAAACATGAAATGAACATCCTGATTTGCTTTTCCCTCTGCCCAGTCAAGGATGACCTTCTGCACAGAGACTGTTTTTCCAATGCCTGCGATTCCTTTTGTCAGCACAGTTCTGATAGGTTTGTCTTGTCCAGGTAAAGGCTTGAAGATGTCGTTGCATTTGATTGGTGTCTCTTGTGTGGTTCGTTTCTTGGATGCCATCTCTATCTGTCTAACCTCATGTTCATTATTGAGCCCTCCACTTCCACCCTCTGTGATGTAGAGCTCTGTGTAGATGTCCTTGAACAGACTCTGGTTTCCATGGTGTCCAATTCCTTCAGATATGTGTTGATACTTGTGTTTCAGTTTAGCCTTAATGTCTTGTTGGACTGTCAGCAGAGTTTGACCTGTAGGAAAACAATGAGAGTTGGGACTCATAAGTTAGTGTGTGTGTGTGTGTTTTATAGGGGTGTTTGTACCGTTCTTGGTAATATTATATGAAACACAGTCTTACTTCTTCTGTCCAAAAGGTTGTGTGTGATCTTTAATACATCCTCACTGTCCAAACTCTCCACTTCCTTATTGTCATCTGGTAATGGTTCCTGGCTGAAAGCAGGTGGCCGATCACACTTCATTGATAGCAGGCTGGTTGTAGGTGACTCTGCTCTGGGCTTCTGGACACTGAACAAAACAGGGAGACAGATGACCTCATCAATATCACATTAATAGCTCATCTACTTCCTTTTAACAACTGTATAATGGAACTTCTACAAGTCCTATAGGTTCTTTTTAAATTTGGTCATTAGATTTTCAGACTTAAATGATCTTGGCAACACTTTTCTCAAAAATGTGTTTTATATCTTTAAGAGAACTGTACATTTTACAATTCATCTCTTACCTCTCAGAACTGGTGTCTTGATTCACTTTAGAGACGGTGGTCCCCTCCCTTCTCTCTCCAGAGAGACTCATTTTAGAGGCAGTGGTCCCCTCCTTTCTCTCCCCAGAGAGACTCATTTTAGAGACAGTGGTCCCCTCCTCTCTCTCCCCAGAGAGACTCATTTTAGAGGCAGTGGTCTCGTCCTCTCTCTCTCCAGAGAGACTCGTTTCAGATGTAAATCACAGTTTACTTAGCTACAATAAGAAATAACCAAACTGTACATTTGTCTGAACATTGTTAGTACCACCCAGCACACGCAGAGAACATGTCTAACTGACAGGCTAGTATCCTGTGTGAGATAAGCAGACCTTTATACCCTGATAAAACAGCAATAAATGTTCTGTAAACGTTAACCCTAGAGGCTTCTAGGGAGGTGTTATGGCCTCTACAGAGTTAGAAAGGTCAGCTGTTACAGAGTAAAATAACAGTAATAAAGAATTGTAGTCAAACAATCATAAAAATATCCTCAGTCCACTTTCTATAATCTGTCATGTCTTTACCTACTCCTCCATTCAGACAGTCTATAATCTGTCATGTCTTTACCTACTCCTCCATTCAGACAGTCTATAATCTGTCATGTCTTTACCTACTCCTCCATTCAGACAGTCTATAATCTGTCATGTCTTTACCTACTCCTCCATTCAGACAGTCTATAATCTGCCATGTCTTTACCACTCCTCCATTCAGACAGTCTATAATCTGTCATGTCTTTACCTACTCCTCCATTCAGACAGTCTATAATCTCATAATCATTGTCTATAATCATGTCTTTACCTACTCCTCCATTCAGACAGTCTATAATCTGCCATGTCTTTACCTACTCCTCCATTCAGACAGTCTATAATCTGTCATGTCTTTACCTACTCCTCCATTCAGACAGTCTATAATCTGTCATGTCTTTACCTACTCCTCCATTCAGACAGTCTATAATCTGCCATGTCTTTACTACTCCTCCATTCAGACAGTCTATAATCTGTCATGTCTTTACCTACTCCTCCATTCAGACAGTCTATAATCTGTCATGTCTTTACCTACTCCTCCATTCAGACAGTCTATAATCTGTCATGTCTTTACCTACTCCTCCATTCAGACAGTCTATAATCTGTCATGTCTTTACCTACTCCTCCATTCAGACAGTCTATAATCTGTCATGTTTTTACCTACTCCTCCATTCAGACAGTTACTGACAAACCAAGACAGTCTATAATCTGTCATGTCTTTACCTACTCCTCCATTCAGACAGTCTATAATCTGTCATGTTTTTACCTACTCCTCCATTCAGACAGTTACTGACAAACCAAGACAGTCTATAATCTGCCATGTCTTTACCTACTCCTCCATTCAGACAGTCTATAATCTGTCATGTTTTTACCTACTCCTCCATTCAGACAGTTACTGACAAACCAAGACAGTCTATAATCTGCCATGTCTTTACCTACTCCTCCATTCAGACAGTCTATAATCTGTCATGTCTTTACCTACTCCTCCATTCAGACAGTCTATAATCTGTCATGTCTTTACCTACTCCTCCATTCAGACAGTCTATAATCTGCCATGTCTTTACCTACTCCTCCATTCAGACAGTCTATAATCTGTCATGTCTTTACCTACTCCTCCATTCAGACAGTCTATAATCTGTCATGTTTTTACCTACTCCTCCATTCAGACAGTCTATAATCTGTCATGTTTTTACCTACTCCTCCATTCAGACAGTCTATAATCTGTCATGTCTTTACCTACTCCTCCATTCAGACAGTTACTGAGAAACTAAGACTTTCTGTTAGGTGTTTCTTATGTGGAGGAAACATTATCCAATGTGATTGTCTGTATGTTTCCATAGAATAGGTGATGTTATTGACCAACCCTGCCAGGTTGTCCGTCTAACCTTAACTCATGTGTCATGAACCAGACCTCTTCATTTTATGTCAATACAGCACATGGGTCAATTACTCTGGTTTAAGCGTCACGGTTCCAAGCCAAAGTTCCACCCCATTGGCCAGCAGTTCCCCAGTTCCCCACTAGGCTACCCTGGGGCGGCAGCGTAGCCTAGTGGTTAGAACGTTGGACTAGTAACCGGAAGGTTGCAAGTTCAAACCCCCGAGTTGACAAGGTACAAATCTGTCGTTCTGCCCCTGAACAGGCAGTTAACCCACTGTTCCTAGGCCGTCATTGAAAATAAGAATTTGTTCTTAACTGACTTGCCTGGTTAAATAAAGGATAAAAAAAAATATATATATATTTTTTTAATTCTAGCAAACTTGTCTGTACCGCCACGCCCACAGCTGAAGCCGGTCTGCTTGTTTACTTTCTGAAGGATTGCGAGTTCCCTGGCAGAAGGCCCAGCTCCCTAGCCTGTCATCATGCCACTCCTTGTCAAACACTAACATGTGACCCGATTCAGGAAACCAGACAAATCACGACTTCACAGGAGAGCCATTTGGAACATAAAAAATGTTTTTTTTTATCAAAATGCTTTTTTTTTTCGGCAGAAATGTCTTCGTGAACATGTGAACTTTGATGTGCCTTAAAAACAAACTCGTACGCCATCTGTAAATACGAATACAATTGTTAAATTAGGAGCCTTGTTGGTTAAGCCACAGAAAAAGTTAGCAACCTTCCCACAAGCCATGATTGGCTGAGATAATGAGTGGGCTGTACATGCCAATGTGAGTTCGGATTGGTCTGCTATAGAAGGCTTCTGTCTATTTGAGTTAGTCAGACTGTGTTGGTAATCCCGTCCAACGCTGCTTTAAAAGAATTTATCGTGTGGTGGAGCTGCAAAAGTGTTGCTCTCCACTTTCTGGAGGATCGAGTTTTGAAATCAGTGGAATTAGAGTATGATCGCTAAAGAGATGGAGGAAACACCTGTCTCCGGATTACATCTTCAAACTAAGGGCAACCGTGACAGGGAAACTGTTCCATCATGCAAAATGATGTATACAGGTAAGATAGTCTAGCTAGCTACATTTTCATATATTACACGTTTCTAATTTGGACAGAAGTGGTTTCCTTTCAAGACAAAGTGTACTGTTAGCTAGCCAGCTAACGTTAGCTGTCTGGCTCCATAGCTGAATTCGTATCCCAAAGCCATATTCATGCAGGGTAGTAATAACATGATTTGACACTGTGTTCATTGTTGTTTAACTAGCTAACTTTAGCTTTCTGGCTCTTTAGCTAACGTTATGTGACGTGTGTGAACTTACACTTTGTTTACCTAGCTAGGTTAATTGTATACCTAGATAGTTATATGTCTTATGCTAAAGTGTAGTTAGCTAGCTTGCTAACGTTAGCTAGCTTCCTAACATTAGCTGGCTGGCTCACTAGCCAACATTATTATTCATTTCCCAGAGCCGTATGCTGTTCTAGTTAGAGCTCGTTAGCTAATGTTACGTGACGTGTGTACAATATGGCAGGTGTCAGTGAACGTCTGCAAAAAAGTGTAATGAAATTGTGCCAGCTGAGCTGGTTAGGCTGTTTTCATGTTATCCAGAGGTAAACAAATCATCGGCCAGAGGGTCAAGTGTGCACTTCCAGAGCTCTCCAAGATGGGTGGGGCTAAAGTTTAAGAAGGTGTGAACGATGCAGAATGGGTGTAGACCCAGAAGAGCTCTTCACTAGATACCAAAACATTCAAGGTCAATTTCTCAAAAGTGAGTTTACAAGTTGATCAACTTTCCATTATTCCTCAAATGCAGTGTATGAGATTTCAATCTAGAGCTTTGAGTCTCTACTTTAAAAAAAAAAAATGTTAAACACAATTTAAGACCGAAATGGTGAGTTACATATGTTTGTTTCCTTTTAGCTCATTTTCTGTCTCATTTTCTGTCAAAGTTTTTTTTACATAGCATGAAACTTGGTATACTTGTACAGTTTGGAGCCCTGAACATTTTTCAGACATGGAGCCATCACATAATCATCACATAAACACTTACCGGTGGCCATTTTCCCAATACGGAGCCATCACATAATCATCACATAAACACTTACCGGTGGCCATTTTCCCGATATGGAGCCATCACATAAACACTTACCGGTGGCCATTTTCCCAATACGGAGCCATCACAAAAACACTTACCGGTGGCCATTTTCCCGATATGGAGCCATCACAAAAACACTTCCTGGTGGCCATTTTGGTCAGGGTCCCAAACTGTACAACTGTACCAAGTTTCATGCTTTTATAAAAAAGTGAACATCATTTTCACATATTGTCTGGACTATTTATAATCAGTGAAAATAAGTGAACAAGTGCACATTTTTGGAGGAAGGAGAGATGATTGGGACAAACAAACATACAAACCCACACACACACCCACACACACACACAACATCAATGTACAGTAGTAATCTATTTCTCACCTCTGTGTTGATCTCTGCTCTCCATCCTGCTGTCTGGTGACCTGAAGAGAGAGTCAACACTGTTACTGAAGGGAGAGTCGAATTATCAATGATACTGAAGGGAGAGTCAAGTTACAAAGTACGTCGCTGAAACACTTCCTCCCTGTAGGAACCAGAAGGGAGAATCAGCACTGATACTGAAGGGAGAGTCGAATTACCAACTATTAAGCTGAAACACCTCCTCCCTGTAGGAACCACCCTATGACGCATGTGACTGCCACTTCCCCCCTCTGCACCCCCTCTGTGTGTGTGTGTGTGTGTGTGTGTGTGTGTGAGATAACGTCTATGGTTACTATGCAGTCTGATCACTATAATTTGGTGGTGACGTGTCCTCTGAAACATGACCCGCTAAGCTGACTACTTCTTAACACACTACTCACTTAATCAGGAAGTCAGCCATATCAATGTGTTGGAGGAAACAGGTCATGGCTAGAAGGGATCCAGCATTTGTCCGATTAATGTCAAGAGTTGACATTTGTTGCATTTTAGCTAACCCTTTTCTGAACTTCTAACTGCTATGTTAATTATCCTAACCTGATATGTTAGTTCTCCTAACCTACTATGTTAATTCTCCAAACATGCTGTGTTAATTCTCCAAACATGCTATGTTAATTCTCCAAACATGCTGTGTTAATTCTCCAAACATGCAATGTTAATTCTCCTAACCTGCTATGTTAATTCTCCTAACCTGATATGTTAATTCTCCTAACCTGCTACGTTTGTTCTCCTAACCTGCTATGTTAATTCTCCAAACATGCTGTGTTAATTCTCCTAACCTGCTATGTTCATTATCCTCCTAACCTGCTGTGTTAGTTCTCCTAACCTGCTATGTTCATTATCCTCCTAACCTGCTATGTTAATTCTCCTAACCTGCTATGTTAATTCTCCTAACCTGCTATGTTAATTCTCCAAACATGCTGTGTTAATTCTCCAAACATGATATGTTAATTCTCCAAACATGCTGTGTTAATTCTCCTAACCTGCTACGTTAATTCTCCTAACCTGCTATGTAAATTCTCCTAACCTATGCTATGTTAAAAAAAAGCCCCCCAGCCCTTTGGAGCTGAAGGCCGGCTGTACACAGCCTTGGATCACACCCCAGGCTGTAGTGGCACCTCAGCACTGAATGCAGTGTCTTAGACCGCTGGGCCACCTGGGAGGCCTCTGTCGTGGCATGGATTTTGACAGCGGAAGAGCAGCCTTTTCCAGCCGTGACTTTAAGGTATGGCTTGTTTTAACCAAGAGTGTGTGTGGTTATTAGTAAAGGACTCACACTGGCCTTGGCTTAAACAAATAACGCTAACTAAAGGTAATCACAGGAGATGGCTGGAACTAAAGGTAATTACAGGAGATGGCTGGAACTAAAGCTAAACAAAGTTGATGGCTGGAACTTGTACTTTCTCTAGTTACTTCCTTCTCCTCAGTTGGAGATTGCCCAGCATGCTCTGCTCCACATCACCGGTTGGTGGTGCTACGGCTCTCCCATGATGAACTAATATCAATCCTCCATAGAGTTTTGTACACCCAAGGTTTGGAAGGTGGCCCATGTACTCTCCCTTCACTAAGGTGCTGACCCTTGTGACCTAAATCAGCCCTATTTCTCAACTGTCTTGCCTAGCTAAAATATTATAATCCTTGATGAATTCTCAGCTAAGATCTTTCTTGTCTTTGCAATGTATTGTAAATATACATCAGTAAGGTTTAGACCAGGACTATCTCTGCTGCATCCCTAATTTTACTGTAAATCATGTGGTTGTCTGTGTGGATAAAAGGAAACATGGTGCCATCTTCATTGACCTGTCAAAGGCTTTCAATTCTGTTGATCACTCACTGCTAATTCAGAGGATTTCCTCAATTGGCCAAGACCTGGCTGCATGTAACTGGTTTAAAAATGACTTAACTCAATGTGTATCTACTGATGGTGTTAAAAGGTTTCATGGAAATTACAAAAGGTGTCCCGCAGGGGTCAATTCTGAGTCCTGTACTTTTTACTGTTTACATTAACAACATCGACTTTCCTGTAAAAAAAACCCTGTAAATTTCACTTTTATGCCGATGAACCTCCTGAGTGGCGCAGCGGTCTAAGGCACTGCATTGCAGTGCTAGAGGTGTCACTACAGACCCGGGTTCGATGCCGGGCTGTATCACAACCTGCCGTGATCGGGAGTCCCATAGGGCAGTGCACAATTGGCGTCGTCCGGGTTAGGTGAGGTTTTGGTCGGGGGACTTTACAAGTAGACCGTCATTGTAAATAAGAATTTGTTCTCAACTGACTTGCCAAGTTAAATAAATACATACTTGTATGCTATTGCCCCCATGGTTGACCAGGTTCTATCTGAACTACAGTCTGCCTTTATTGTATTACAGAAAAACTGAATTGACCTGAAATTAGTATTAAATGCAGCTAAAATAAAGTATGTTGTTCTGTTGATGTTGTTAAGCGTATAAATAACAGTGGTGTAAAGTACTGACAAAAAAAATACTTTAAATTACTACCTCTTGAAGCTATGGGGGCGCTATTTCATTATTGGATAAAAAACGTGCCCGTTTTAAGCGCAATATTTTGTCACAAAAAGATGCTCGACTATGCATATAATTGACAGCTTTGGAAAGAAAACACTCTGACGTTTCCAAAACTGCAAAGATATTATCTGTGAGTGCCACAGAACTCATGCTACAGGCGAAACCAAGATGAAACTTCAAACAGGAAATTAGCAGAATTTTTGAGGCTCTGTTTTCCATTGTCTCCTTATATGGCTGTGAATGTGCCATGAACGAGCCTACACTTTCTGCCATTTCCCCAAGGTGTCTGCAGCATTGTGACGTATTTGTAGGCATATCATTGGAAGATTGGCCATAAGAGACTACATTTACCAGGTGTCCGCCCAGTGTCCTTTGTCGAAATTGCTGCGTAATCCCCAAGCTGCACGCATTCAGCCATGTGATTCAGAGGAGAGAGGAGACTTCCACGAACGATATATCATCGAAGAGATATGTGAAAAACACCTTGAGGATTGATTCTAAACAACGTTTACCATGTTTCAGTTGATATTATGGAGTTAATTTGGAAAAAAGTTTGGCGTTTTCATGACTGAATTTTTTATTTATTTTTTGGTAGCCAAACTTGACACACCAAACGGAGCGATTTCTCCTAAACAAATAATCTTTCAGGAAAAACTATCTAATTTGCTATCTAACTGAGACTAACTCCTCATTGAAAATATCCGAAGTTCTTCAAAGGAAAATTATTTTATATGAATGCTTTTTCTGGTTTTTGTGAAAATGTTGCCTGCTGAATGCTCTACGCTAAATGCTACGCTAGCTATCAATACTGTTACACAAATGCTTGTTTTGCTATGGTTGAGAAGCATATTTTGAAAATCTGAGATGACAGTGTTGTTAACAAAAGGCTAAGCTTGAGAGCTAGCATATTTATTTCATTTCATTTGCGATTTTCATGAATAGTTAATGTTGCGTTATGGTAATGGGCTTGAGGCTGTAGTCACGATCCCGGATCCGGGATGGCTCGACGCAAGAAGTTTTAAGTAGTTTTTTTGGGTATCTGTACTTTACTTTACTATTTATATTTTTGGCTACTTTTACTTCACTACATTCCTAAAGAAAATAATACACTTTTACCTCCATACATTTTCCCCGACACCCAAAAGTACTCATTACATTTTGACAGGAAAATGGTCCAATTCATACACTTATCAAGGGAACATCCCTGTTCATCCCTACTGCCTCTGATCTGGAGGACTCACTAAACACAAACACTTTGTTTGTAAATTAACAAATATTAATATGGATAATTATAATATTAATTATAACAATATTAATTATAACAATATTAATACGAATAATTACAATATGAATTATAATAATATGGATAATTATAATATTAATTATAACAATATTAATACGAATAATTATAATATTAATGATAATATGGATCATTATAATATTAATTATAATACCATGGATAATTATAATATTAATTACAATAATATTAATATGGATAATTATAATATTAATTATAATAATATGGATAATTATATAATATTAATTATAATAATATTAATATGGATAATTATAATATTAATTATAATAATATGGATATGAATTACAATATTAATTTGTAGTAAAAAACAGCTGTACCATGTCAGATATATACAGAAAATATTCATACGTTTCCACCCATGAGGACAAAGACGTTTGGTCATTGACTGCAGGAAGATATACAGCTGTAAGAAAGCTTGTCATCCAGATGGGACACCATCAATATGGACACCAGCCAAAGTACATGTTTAAAATCAGAGTTATTTTTATGCAGTGGTGGAGAAAGTACTCAATTGTCATACTTAAGTAAAATAACAGATACCTTAATAGAAAATGAATCAAGTAAAAGTGTAAGTCACCCAGTAAAATACTACTTGAGTAAAAGTCTAAAAATATTTGGTTTAAAATATAATTAAGTATCAAAAGTAAATGGAATTCATGAAATGTACTTAGGTATTAAAAGTTTAAATCATTTCAAGTTCCTGATATTAAACAAACCACACAATTTTATAGTTTTTTTATTGATGGATAGTCAGCGACACACTCCAACACTCAGACATTAAAACCTCTTAGGGATAGTGAGACGCTAGCGTCTCAAGTGGCCAATAGCCTCGGGAAATGCATAGCGCCAAATTCAAATAAAACTCAAACTTTCATTAAATCACACATGCAGGGTATTCAATTAAAGCTACATTCATTAAATCACACATGCAGGGTACTCAATTAAAGCTACACTCATTAAATCACACATGCAGGGTACTCAATTAAAGCTACACTCATTAAATCACACATGCAGGGTACTCAATTAAAGCTACATTCATTAAATCACACATGCAGGGTACTCAATTAAAGCTACACTCGTTGTGAATCCAGCCAACATGTCAGATTTTAAAAATGCTTTTCGGCGAAAGCATGAGAAGCTATTATCTGATAGCATGCACCCCCCCTGAACCACCTGAACGAGTTGTAAAACAAAATAATTAGCGTAGCCGGTGCTACACAAAACGCTGAAATAAAATATAAAACATGCATTACCTTTGACGAGCTTCTTTGTTGGCACTCCAATATGTCCCATAAACATCACAATTGGTCATTTTTTCCCGATTAAATCCGTCCATGTATACCCAAAATGTCCATTTATAATTTATAGGTTTGATCTGGAAAAAAACAGCTTTCCAAAACACAACGTCACTCCAAAACATTTCAAAAGCTGCCTATAAACTTTGCCAAAATATTTCAAACTACTTTTGTAATACAACTTAAGGATTTTTAAACGTTAATAATCGATCAAATTGTAGACGGGGCAAACTGTATACGATAGAGAAAGTAAACAAAACATGCACCATTTTCCCTCTTGCTTAACTATCAACAGTGTAACGTTGTTCCAGGATGTGCCTCTTCTTCGTTTCACCAATGATTAACTTCAACCTAATTCCAAAGACTTCCTGTGGAAGTCGTAGGAACTATAAAATGGGTGCTATCTAATTTCCCTTGGCAAAGACAACTGAGGGAAGTGTCAGAGGGAAAAAAATAATATTCTGAACAGTTTTTCCTTGGGGTTTTGCCTGCTACATAAGTTCTGTTATAGTCACAGACATGATTGAACCAGTTTTAGAAACTTCAGTGTTTTCTATCCACACCTACTAATCATATGCATATCATATATTCCTGGCATGAAGAGCAGGAAGTTGAAATTGTGCATGCTATTTATCCAAAAGTGGAAATGCTGCCCCCTATCTCGAAGAAGTTAACCTCTTGATTCTAGCCATCCCGGACCCGGGATCGTGAATACAGCCTCAAGCTCATTACCATAACACAACGTTAACTATTCATGAAAATCGCAAATGACATGAAATAAATATGCTAGCTCTCAAGCTTAGCCTTTTGTTAAAGATACAAATTGGCTGAAAGGAACTGGCATAAATGGAAAAATTATACCAGTTTCATCTGAGGGCAAACATGTTGACAGCTGCGACAAAAAATAAATGGGAGGAGATTGTCGATTTACCAATTCCATGGCACATGGTTTATGAACTGGTACAAAAAAAAACACTTGATTCAACAAGTTTTTTAATTTAAATGATTATATAAAATTATTGCCGCCAACAGAATGCTATATATATGGGGCAACAATACAACAATCTCAGCTCTGTAGATATTGTTACGAAGAGACAGAATAAATAGATAATTTATTCTGGTATTGCCCTGATGTAGCTAGTTTCTGGTCATAGGTTCAGGAATGGTTAGAAAATCACATGCACTTAAAATGAACCTTACAAATAGCAGTGTTGGGCGATCTGGAAAACCATAGTCAGTCAATAAATAATATAATAATATAATAATACTATATAATATATAATAATACTATATAATATATACTATATAATATATACTATATAATATAATAATATAATAATACTATATAATATATAATATATAATAATACTATATAATATATAATAATATATAATAATACTATATAATATATACTATATAACATATACTATATAATAATATATAATATAATATATAATAATACTATATAATATATACTATATAACATATACTATATAATAATATATAATATAATATATAATAATACTCGCAGGAAAGGTTTTCATCTGCAGCTCACAATATGTGGATACTATACGATTAGAAAGATTCAAACATTGAGTAAAACATCACAGCACAATAAAAAATATATATGGCACATGTAAATGTGTGTGTATACATGTATATGTATGTATGTGTAGTAAAAAAGCTGTGGAAAAAACTAAGAGATGTGTCCTCTGAAGAGGGTGGTGGAGGTTGCTGCTTTTTTTGACAAAGATTTACAGCCCAGTCAGATCAAGGGTGTATTCATTAGTCACCCACAGTAGCACAATGTTTTGAAAACAAAACAGTTGTTGCAAATAGTTTCAAAATGGTTTATTTTGGACAAATTCAGGTAGGTCCCTACCCTGTTTTGGGGGGGAAAGCATTCAGGGTAATCCTAAACATTGAATAGGCATGTTGATCTAGGAGCAGGTCTCCCCAGTCCAAATGATTCCAATTATTATTCTTATATTCAATGTTTTTAAACAACACTGTGTCTCCATAACATTTGTACAGTTATTTTTGTATTTTGTACCCCAACACTGTTACTATCCATTCTACCATTAGGTTGGTACCCCAACACTGTTACTATCCATTCTACCATTAGGTTGGTACCCCAACACTGTTGCTATCCATTCTACCATTAGGTTGGTACCCCAACACTGTAACTATCTATTCTACCATTAGGTTGGTACCCTGACATTGATCTGAAGCTGTGAACAAAGACAGGGGTCCATCTCCCCAAGAAGGTTGATCATCCTGGAACACGACTCAGTTCCTTTTCTCAACACCATGTCGATGATGTCACGTGCCTTCTCTGCCCTCTCAGCGATCACCTTCACTGACTCCGTTTCCTCCTGGTTGATGACTGTGTGTTGCAGGAGTCTTTCCAGAAGACCATCCAGGACAGGTCTTGACACTCGTTTTACAAACTCCGTCCGTACAGAACGCAGCTGCTGCTCTGCAGAACCAGTCAGACTGATCTCAGCCGGACGCCCTGCCCCCAACACAGCACCTGAGAGAGTCAGGTTACAAAATAACTACATTTGTTCATTCACATTTCAATCATTTAGAAACAGACTTCATTCAAAGTGACCTACAATAAAAGCCTAAATTATATTATTGAATCTTTGCATTGAGAACCTATTCTCGAACAATAACGACCTGCATCAATGAACACATCACACCACTACTGTTTCAATCATATTAGGTTCCACAGACATAGACAAAGAGGCTGGGGCATTCAGAACCAGGCTAATCTACATCAGGTCCTGGAGGAGATGTCATTGGGGCATTCAGAACCAGGCTAATCTACATCAGGTCCTGGAGGAGATGTCATTGGGACATTCAGAACCAGGCTAATCTACATCAGGTCCTGGAGGAGATGTCATTGGGGCATTCAGAACCAGGCTAATCTACATCAGGTCCTGGAGGAGATGTCATTGGGGCATTCAGAACCAAGCTAATCTACATCAGGTCCTGGAGATGTCATTGGGGCATTCAGAACCAGGCTAATCTACATCAGGTCCTGGAGATGTCATTGGGGCATTCAGAACCAGGTTAATCTACATCAGGTCCTGGAGGAGATGCCATTGGGGTATTCAGAACCAAGCTAATCTACATCAAGTCCTGGAGGAGATGTCATTGTTCTTGAAGACAGTCTTTTATAATCAGGACTAGTCCAGGTCCTACAGTAAACCATGTTGACTGACCCTCAAGTCGTTGGTTTGTAACTCTCATGTTTACTTACTAGTTGAATGGGTGTCAGTGATGTATTGATCTGAAAGAAACAGAAATAGGTTATATCACTCTAAATAGCATCGGTCAGAAAATAACATTTATGATTGACATGTTCTCCTACCTGCTTGTAGCATATCTCTCCACGCTGTCTTCTCATCATCCCCGATTAACTCCATCTCAATGTCAACCCCTGTGTTTCCCATTATCATCTTACAACAGCTTGGTGTGGTGTCTGCAGGTAACAGCTGAATCTTCTGTAGGAGGCCATATGGTGCAACGATTGAGACAACAGAGGGAAATAGAATGATATTCCAGTTATTCACATTGTCATGACTCTCCTGGCTGAGGATCCAAGGCCTCAGATCAGCTTGGCAAATGGCTGACAGATAGCCAGACCTCTTTCCCAGAGGAAGGCCGGGGTTTGACACCTTAACACCCGGTCATGAATTAGTCAGGAGGGAAATCTCCTGCTCTTCATTAACAAACAAAGGAATATCTTTATCTTTGTCGAAAAAGAGTGACTTATTGGAACAATATTTAAACGATAGAAATGTGAGGAATGGTCGGCGGGGATCTAAAGAATAATCATGTCATATTGTTTATTATTTTGTGATGTCAATAAAAACTTCATTATCTTTCACACTGTCAGGTTTACATCCTTACGTTGTGTAGGAAATATGAAGAACAATGAAACTATTTTTGTTAAGATAGGAATGTATTAGTTTAGTTTTCTAAGGAGATCATAGTTTTTTCGTGTCCGTTGCACATAAAACTAAGCGACGCCCCCAAATGAGGTCAGAAGAGTGTGTCATTGTGATGGAACCGCCCCTTTCTGGCCAGAGAGCTTAAAAGGACTGACTAAGAATTAACATATGGGACCAGCAGACGGACAGCGTGAGCTGAACGTTCCCGAAAATGGTTGGAAACTCAAAAAAATCAACACGAGGTGAGAAGATAACCTCCACTACGAGTCCAGAAACATTCAGTCTGCAGCTGTAACATGTGGTCCTAGAACTTTGACTAAAAGACACGAGGTGGGAAGGAAGAAATCCCATCTCAGACAATCACTGGTGCATCTCAGTCTGCTCTATTTGAACCCTCCACTACCAGAGAAGTTCTACAACTAAGAAGGACATTGTGACCTCTGGTGGACAAGCTGAGCCTTACACTGAAGCGTGAACTACAACGACCCCGCCCCTATAGAGTTGATTGGTTAAAACAGAGAGACGACAAACAAAGACATCTACACCTAAATATATACATTGCATTACATTGCTTGGGGTGCTACATACTCTGATTACTGTGAGCGTAGTTTCCAAATGTATCCAGGTGTTGACTCTCTTTTGTCTCTCCCTCTATCTTTCTCCATCCCCTTTCCATTGTGTAAAAGCCGTCATATCGTTTCAGTCCACTAGGGGCTTTCATCTCATGTAAGCGTGTATGTGTATTCTGTGTTATTATTTAGTTAGTTCGTAAAATAAATTAAATAAATTGGTGAATGAGCAGAAAGGGTTCTTGCAGATTCAAGAGGTCTGCGACGTTCAGAATGAGACTGATATGAGGTAATGATTGATAAGTGACTTATCGAGAGACATATCTTCTCGAGTTTAATTCAGGAGATGGTAACTCGTTAAACAAAAATTTCCTAATGAGTTAATTGCTACATGATTCATCTTTTTTTCTTTTTTATCGGGTAACAAATAAACATAGTTGATTCAATAAATAACGGTCATCACATTAATGATGATGTCACGCCATGACATATACAAAATGACAGATTCATGTCCTCAGCCTGCTAAAACTGTACCTCTGGATTGATGGAGGTGGAGAGGGGATTCTTGAGTGCAAACCAATTGTTCAGCTTTAAGGACCCGTTTGGACTTGACAGGAGAAATTCAGAATATCCTTGGGACAGCTGATTTTTCTCCCGGTCCTGAACAGCCTACAAAATGAGCAATGTAGTAGTCAGTCAGAACAATGTAGTCTCGTAATTCACACAACATGCAGCTCACTGAGATAAATGTTGGTCATAGTTTCTATTGTATTACACATTTTAATGTTAGTGCCTCACCTCTTTCTGACTGGAGTTTCTGAGGAGCAGGTACAGCCTTGAAATTACTGTTGACCTTTTTACTGCCAAATAGAGGACCACGTCACAGTGGACATCTACGTTCCAACAGGCGATTTTGTTCAGTACAACAGAGACCGATGAGGACTTGGGATGGAGAATCTTAGCATGGAATCTGGTGACCTCATGCACTTCCTCTAAAGACACTCCATGTTCCTCTACATGAAGAATCTTCATCTCATTCCTCAGGGAAGGGTTGGTCCCTGAACAACACAATACAAAGGAGACAGAAAGACAAATATTGTATTATTCATCCAACTAAAACACAAAGAATATGCAGTACCAGATCACAGTAAACTCAAACTCCCAGAATAGTTCATTAATGTCTTTCTGAAAACTATTTCTACATGGTTTTACCTAAACAGACAAAGTGTGGCAGATGAACTTCCTCCAGTTCACCTAACTCCATAGTGATGTCCAGCAATGGACCACCTTGTGTGTACCGCATGTCTTTCAGAAGTTGACTGTAGGGTTCCCAGTTCCTGAGGTGATACTTCAGAATGACATCTCTCTCACACAGCCAGCGGAGCCCAGACACTGTGCACTCATAACTCCCTTTGGGTGTCCTGTGTCTGAGAGCAACAACAAGATATGGTAGAGGGTCAATGGTCAAATGGAGAGGTTGGATAAGAAGACTATTCCCAAAGGTAATGGGGAAATACACTAGCAAGTGGAATGAAATGTTAAAAGTAGTTATTTTACCTGAACATTGTCACTCCCTGGACAGTGGAAGTCAAGGGTTCAATCTGATGCCAGTGTGTGGAGTCCTGAACAAGGACAAGCATGTCAGTAATACACATGGAGCCTGTTTCCTGGACACAGATTGAGTCTAGTGCCGGACTAAAAAGCATGCTCAATGGAAGTTTCAATAGAAAGTTCTTTAAGGTCCAGGACTAGACTTAATCTGTGTCTGGGAAACTGGCCCATTAACCAAAGTAACTAATATAATGTATTTATTCAACGTTACATGGAATGCTGGTGATTTATCAATTAACCTCTAGGGGGCGGTATTTTGACATCCAGATGAAAAGCTTGCCCAAAGTAAACTGCCTGTTACTGAGGTCCAGAAGCTAGGATATGCATATAATTTGTAGATTTGGAAAGAAAACACTAACGTTTCTAAAACTGTTAAATGTCTGAGTATAACAGAACTGATATGGCGAAATCCCGAGGACAAACCTAAATGTATTAATTTTTTTAAAGATATTTTTTTAAATCAGCCTACCCCTATTTTCAATGGCTATCACTTTTATTCTAAGGCCAAGTCCTCCCAGATAGCAGTTCCTAGGGCTTCCACTAGATATCAACAGTCTTCAGAAAGAGTTTCAGGCAAATGAGGGAGAAGTCGTAGTTTGTGGCTTCCATTTTGTGTTTTGGAAAAATTAGCCAGAAATTGTAGTTTTTCTAGGTGGTTCCCATTTTGGCTGTAGTGTTTCCAAGCAGAAGAAGAGCGCGTTCTTTGGTATTTTTCTCCGGTAAAGACAATAACGATTCTCCGTCTTAAATTGTATCATTTATTTACGTATACGGGTACCTAAGGTTTGATTATAAACTTTGTTAGACTTGTTTGGATAAGTTTATTAGTAACGTTTGGGATTCATTTTTGTATGCATTTTGATGGAGGGAAACTGGGTGGATTATAAACTGAGTTATAGATATAAAAGAAGGACTTTATCAAACAAAAGGACCATTTGTGATGTAACTGGGACCTTGTGGAGTGTCAACAGAAGAAGATCATCAAAGGTAAGGCATTTTTATATCGCTATAACTGGGTGGATTATTGACTGAAGCTCGACCAGCTAAACTGAGTTTTTATGGATATAAAGAAGGACTTTATCGAATAAAAGGACCATTTGTGATGTAACTGGGACCTTTTGGAGTGCCAACAGAAGAAGATCATCGAAGATCATTTTTATATCGCTATTTGTGACTTTCGTGTCACACCTGGTTGAAATATGTTTTGTGTTTGACAATTAACAAGAAGTTAAGCTTTATTTTGATGTGTTACACTTGTGATTTTATGAAAGTTAAATATTTATAATTCTGTAGTTTGAATTTCGCGCTCTGAAATTTCACCGGCTGTTGGCCAGGTGGGACACAACCGTCCTACCTGCCCATAAAAAGTTTTACTAAAGCAGAACACAGGACTGTCTATAACCTGGCTTTGAGACTGTTTATATTACTAAAGCAGAACACAGGACTGTCTATATCCCAGTATGAATGGTTGGTCAGTACACACCTGGCTTTGAGACTGTGTTTATATTACTAAAGCAGAACACAGGACTGTCTATATCCCAGTATGAATGGTTGGTCAGTACACACCTGGCTTTGAGACTGTGTTTATATTACTAAAGCAGAACACAGGACTGTCTATATCCCAGTATGAATGGTTGGTCAGTACACACCTGGCTTTGAGACTGTGCCTGACTGCAGGTATGTAAAAGTAAGAATTGACATTATGACTTACCTCAACATGGTCACAAGTCTTACAGCCCTGAGGAATCCCTGAAGTCAAAAGTAGTTATTTAAAATGAACAATCTCATGAAATAATGAATTAATAATGATTAAATAGACTTGTAATAAAAATGAATATAAGTGAGCAAAAGTCTCAGAATGTACACTCATTAAATCAAATTGTATCTGCACCCGAATACAACAGGTGTAGACCTTACTGTGAAATGCCTACTTACAAGCCCTGAAACCAACAGTGCAGTTTAAGGAAATAGAGTTTAGTATATTTAGTAAATATTTTCTTAAGTAAAAATAAAATAACATAACAATAATGAGGCCCGGTACAGGTTAGTCAAGGTCACATGTGCATGTAGGGGTAAAGTGACTATGCATAGACAATGAATAGAGAGTAGCAGCAGTGTAAAAAAAACAGGGGAGGGGGTTCAATGTAAATAGTCCGGGCGGCCATTTGATTAATTGTTCAGCAGTCTTATAGCTTGGGGGTAGAAGCTGTTCAGGAGCCTTTTGGACCTAGACTTGGTGCTCCGGTACCGCTTGCCGTGCGGTAGCAGAGAGAAGAGTCTATGACTTGGGTGACTTGAGTCTGAACATTTTTGGGGCCTTCCTCTGACACCGCCTTGTATAGAGGTCCTGGATGGCAGGAAACTTGGCCCCAGTGATGTACTGGGCCGTACGCACAACCCTCTGTAGCGCCTTGTGGTCAGACACCGAGCAGTTGCCATATCAGGCGGTGATGCAACCGATCAGGATGCTCGATGGTGCAGCTGTAAAACTTTTTGAGGATCTGAAGACCCACGCCAAATCGTTTCAGTCTCCTGAGAGGGGAAAGGTGTTGTCGTGCCCTCTTCACGACTGTCTTGGTGTGTTTGGACCATGATAGTTTGTTGGTGATGGGGACACCAAGAAACTTGAAGCTCTCAACCTGCTCCACTACAGCCCTGTCGATGAGAATGGAGGTGTGCTCGGTCCTCTTTTCCTGTAGTCCATAATCATCTCCTTTGTCTTGATCACGTTGAGGGAGAGGTTGTTGGCCTGGCACCACACTGACAGGTCTTTGACCTCCTCCTTTATAGGCTGTCTCATCGTTGTCTCAGATCAGGCCTACCACTGTTGTATCGTCAGCAAACTTAATGATGGTGTTGGAGTTGTGCTTGGCCACGCAGTCGTGGGTGAACAGGGAGTACAGGAGGGGAATAAGCACGCACCCCTTAGGGGAACCGGTGTTAAGGATCAGCGGGTTGGATGTGTTGTTGTCTACCCTCACCACCTGCGGGAGGCCGTCAGGAAGTCCAGCATCCAGTTGCGGAGGGAGGCATTTAGTCCGTAACTTAGTGATGTGCTTTGAGGGCACTATGGTGTTAAAACGCTGAGCTGTAGTCAATGAATAGCATTCTCACATAGGTTTTCCTTTTGTCCAGGTGGGAAAAGGCAGTGTGGAGTGCAATAGAGATTGCATCATCTGTGGATCTGCTGGGGCGGTGTGCAGACTGGAGTGGGTCTAGGGTTTCTGGGATAATGGTGTTGATGTGAGCCATGACCAGCCTTTCAAAGCACTTCATGGACACCGACATGAATGCTAAGGGACAGTAGTCATTTAGGCAGGTTACCTTCACCTTCTTGGGCACAGGGACAATGGTGGTCTGCTTGAAACATGTGGGTATTACAGACTCGGTCAGGAGAGGTTGAAAATGTCAGTGCAGACATTTGCCAGTTGGTCTGCACATGCTGAGTAGACGCTCTGGTATTCGTCTGGCACCGCGGCCTTGTGAATGTGGACCTGTTTAAAGGTCTTGCTCACGTCGGCTACGGAGAGCGTGATCACACAGTCATCCGGAACAGCTGGTGCTCTCATGCATGCTTCAGTGTTGCTTGCCTCGAAGCGAGCATAAAAGGCATGTAAGCTCGTCTGGTAGGCTTGCGTCACTGGGCAGCTCGCAGCTGGGTTTCCCTTTGTAGTCCGTAAAAGTTTGCAAGCCCTGTCACATACAACGAACGTCAGAGCCGGTGTAGTAGGATTCAATCTTAGTCCTGTATTGAGGCTTTGCCTGTTTGATGGTTAGTCTGAGGCCATAGCGGGATTTCTTATAAACTTCCGGGTTAGTGTCCTGCTCCTTGAAAGAGGCAGCTCTAGCCTTTAGCTCGGTGCGGATGTTGCCTGTAATCCATGGCTTCTGGTTGGGGTATGTACATACAGTCACTGTGGGGATGACGTCCTCAATGCACTTATTGATAAAGCCAGTGACTGATGTGGTGTAGTACTCAACGCCATTGGATGAAACACGGAACAAATTAGCATACAATAATCTGACATTAGTGTCACATTAATTAATGTTTGTGGAAGCAGGAAACAACATCGTTCTGGTCCATGTTTTGTAGATGTCGGGGGCCTGATTTCTGGTAGATCCTAGGATGAGAGCTTAAAGGTAGAGTCAGCTAAATGATGATGTACGAGCAGCACCACAGATATTGCGATGAGCAAGATGCCTGACTTCTCTCTCACACAGTCACACACAGTATCTGCCCATGTGCAAGGATTCTCTTCACTCTCTTACAGAATGTTTGTCACGGGACCAAAACAGCAGAGAAGTTTAGCCTTGCTCTCCAATGTTCTTAGTTGTTGGAGAAATTGACCCACTATGCTGTTTACTTTGTGCATCTACGTCATATCGCTGACTCTACCTTTAAGTTTGTTTTCACCAAATAGATCATGATTGTGTTCCTTGCCTTGAAATCAACTGTAATGAACGCTTTAAAACAATTATCAGTTAACTCACATTTCTCAGGTCCAGGCTTGATACAACTCTCTCCACCATGGTCTCTGGTGTCCTCAGGTCCAGGCTTGATACAACTCTCTACACCATGGTCTCTGGTGTCCTCAGGTCCAGGCTTGATACAACTCTCTCCACCATGGTCTCTGGTGTCCTCAGGTCCAGGCTTGATACAACACTCTCCACCATGGTCTCTGGTGTTTGTAAAGCAAAAAGATAGACTGTGAATAAACTAAATACAACTTATAAAAGGCTTTATATAGTATACATAGTCATAAGAACTATAAAGAGTGTAGAAAGGGGGACAGAACAGCTCCCTATGTAGGGTGCATTGCCTAAATGTGACATAACCCACTATGTCACCTTCCATAAGGTGATGATGGTGACATTACAGGTGACATTTAATTAGGCAAGTCAGTTCAGCAAAAAAATTGTTTACAATGATGGCCTACACCGGCCTAACCCTCCCCTAACCAGGACGACACTGGACTAATTGTGATAAAGCCCGGGATCTAACCCGGGTCTGTAGTGACACAGCTGTTTAAGGTACTGCATGTCAGTGCTAGATGTGTCACTAAATATATCTTCAATATGCGCCTCGGAATTGGATAAGGACACGCGCAGTTGCGTCCCCGATGTGTCGGTCTTCACTTGTAGCCTGTGAGAAAGACCCGATCACATGACTGAGGGTCATGTGAGTGAGAGGTAGTTCTGTACGTAGCCGGGAGAATTGAATTATAATTATAATACTCACCCAAGGGCACAACGGCCACTGGCCGACAAAAAGGCATGGATGTTTTTTTTGGGCGCATTACCCGGGAAATTCGAGAAATTATCAAGTGCTTGTCAATTTGTGAATGAGAAACTGATGAAGTGTGTCAGCACATGAGAAAATGTTTTCAAGTCATCAATAGAGTCGCATCATGCAGCCTTAGAATGTATTAACAATCTAAACACACAGCCCAACGTTTGTATCACAACAAAAAGTAGAATAAATATATTAATAATAATAATAATAATATGTAAATTAAGCAAATACGACTTCCTGTTTCTTTGTTAACCGCTCAACACAGAATAGGACTTCCTGTTTCTTTGTTAACCCCTCAACACAGAATAGGACTTCCTGTTTGTTTGGTAACCGCTCAACACAAATAGGACTTCCTGTTTCTTTGTTAACCGCTCAACACAGAATAGGACTTTCTGTTTCTTTGTTAACCGCTCAACACAGAATAGGACTTTCTGTTTCTTTGTTAACCGCTCAACACAGAATAGGACTTCCTGTTTGTTTGGTAACCGCTCAACACAAATAGGACTTCCTGTTTCTTTGTTAACCGCTCAACACAGAATAGGACTTCCTGTTTCTTTGTTAACCGCTCAACACAGAATAGGACTTCCTGTTTCTTTGTTAACCGCTCAACACAGAATAGGACTTCCTGTTTCTTTGTTAACCGCTCAACACAGAATAGGACTTCCTGTTTCTTTGTTAACCGCTCAACACAGAATAGGACTTCCTGTTTCTTTGTTAACCGCTCAACACAGAATAGGACTTCCTGTTTCTTTGTTAACCGCTCAACACAGAATAGGACTTCCTGTTTCTTTGTTAACCGCTCAACACAGAATAGGACTTCCTGTTTCTTTGTTAACCGCTCAACACAGAATAGGACTTCCTGTTTCTTTGTTAACCGCTCAACACAGAATAGGACTTCCTGTTTCTTTGTTATTTAGATAATATATCCTTTCTAATATTTTATTTAGCTATTTTCAATTTCATTCTATAAAATATAAAATAATGACAACGGAATTCTAAGCAAATCTTGTCTGCTAAATGAACTAGTGTAGCCCACAGCCATATGGCACAGTCAGATCAGGACCCTAACATAACGACAACTCAGAGTATGTTATTCTGTTCTTCTGAAATAGACTACATTTTCTTCAGACCTGTCTAAAATAACATCACATTTACTGTGATGGTGTAGGCTATATTACATGGATTTGTTGTGATAGTGTAGGTAGACTATATTACATGGATTTATTGTGAAGGTGTAGGTAGACTATATTACATGGATTTATTGTGATGGTGTAGGCTATATTACATGGATTTATTGTGATGGTGTAGGCTATATTACATGGATTTATTGTGATGGTGTAGACTATATTACATGGATATATTGTGAAGGTGTAGACTATATTACATGGATTTATTGTGATGGTGTAGACTATATACATGGATTTATTATAAAGGTGTAGGTAGACTATATTACATGGATTTATTGTGATGGTGTAGGTAGACTATATTACATGGATTTATTGTGATGGTGTAGACTATATTACATGGATTTATTGTGATGGTGTAGGCTATATTACATGGATTTATTGTGATGGTGTAGACTATATTACATGGATATATTGTGATGGTGTAGGCTATATTACATGGATTTATTGTGATGGTGTAGGTAGACTATATTACATGGATTTATTGTGATGGTGTAGGTAGACTATATTACATGGATTTGTTGGGATGGTGTAGGCTATATTACATGGATTTATTGTGATGGTGTAGACTATATTACATGGATTTATTGATGGTGTAGGTAGACTATATTACATGGATTTATTGTGATGGTGTAGGTAGACTATATTACATAGATTTATTGTGAAGGTGTAGACTATATTACATGGATTTATTGTGATGGTGTAGAATATATTACATGGATTTATTGTGATGGTGTAGACTATATCACATGGATTTATTGTGATGGTGTAGACGATATTACATGGATTTATTGTGATGGTGTAGACTATATTACATGGATTTATTGTGATGGTGTAGACTATATTACATGGATTTATTGTGATGGTGTAGGTAGACTATATTACATGGATTTATTGTGATGGGGTAGGTAGACTATATTACATGGATTTATTGTGATGGTGTAGGTAGACTATATTACATACATTTATTGTGATGGTGTAGGTAGACTATATTACATAGATTTATTGTGAAGGTGTAGACTATATTACATGGATTTATTGTGATGGTGTAGAATATATTACATGGATTTATTGTGATGGTGTAGACTATATTACATGGATTTATTGTGATGGTGTAGACGATATTACATGGATTTATTGTGATGGTGTAGACTATATTACATGGATTTATTGTGATGGTGTAGACTATATTACATGGATTTATTGTGATGGTGTAGGTAGACTATATTACATGGATTTATTGTGATGGTGTAGGTAGACTATATTACATGGATTTATTGTGATGGTGTAGGTAGACTATATTACATACATTTATTGTGATGGTGTAGGTAGACTATATTACATGGATTTATTGTGATGGTGTAGGCTATATTACATGGATTTATTGTGAAGGTGTAGACTATATTACACGGATTTATTGTGATGGTGTAGGCTACATTACATGGATTTATTGTGATGGTGTAGGTAGACTATATTACATGGATTTATTGTGATGGTGTAGGTAGACTATATTACATGGATTTATTGTGAAGGTGTAGGTAGACTATATTACATAGATTTATTGTGAAGGTGTAGACTATATTATATGGATTTATTGTGATGGTGTAGACTATATCACATGGATTTATTGTGAAGGTGTAGACTATATTACATGGATTTATTGTGATGGTGTAGGTAGACTATATTACATGGATTTATAGTGAAGGTATAGACTATATCACATGGATTTATTGTGATGGTGTAGACTATATTACATGGATTTATTGTGATGGTGTAGGTAGACTATATTACATGGATTTATTGTGATGGTGTAGACTATATTACATGGATTTATTGTGATGGTGTAGACTATATTACATGGATTTATTGATGGTGTAGGTAGACTATATTACATGGATTTATTGTGATGGTGTAGACTATATTACATGGATTTATTGTGATGGTGTAGACTATATTACATGGATTTATTGTGATGGTGTGGGTAGACTATATTACATGGATTTATTGTGATGGTGTAGGCTATATTACATGGATTTATTGTGATGGTGTAGGTAGACTATATTACATGGATTTATTGTGATGGTGTAGGTAGACTATATTACATGGATTTATTGTGAAGGTATAGACTATATCACATGGATTTATTGTGATGGTGTAGACTATATTACATGGATTTATTGTGATGGTGTAGGTAGAGTATATTACATGGATTTATTGTGATGGTGTAGACTATATTACATGGATTTATTGTGATGGTGTAGGTAGACTATATTACATGGATTTATTGTGATGGTGTAGACTATATTACATGGATTTATTGATGGTGTAGGTAGACTATATTACATGGATTTATTGTGATGGTGTAGACTATATTACATGGATTTATTGTGATGGTGTAGACTATATTACATGGATTTATTGTGATGGTGTAGGTAGACTATATTACATGGATTTATTGTGATGGTGTAGACTATATTACATGGATTTATTGTGATGGTGTAGACTATATTACATGGATTTATTGTGATGGTGTAGGTAGACTATATTACATGGATTTATTGTGATGGTGTAGGTAGACTATATTACATGGATTTATTGTGATGGTGTAGGTAGACTATATTACATGGATTTATTCTGATGGTGTAGGTAGACTATATCACATGGATTTATTGTGATGGTGTAGGTAGACTATATTACATGGATTTATTGTGATGGTGTAGACTATATTACATGGATTTATTGTGAAGGTGTAGACTATATCACATGGATTTATTGTGATGGTGTAGACTATATTACATGGATTTATTGTGATGGTGTAGGCTATATTACATGGATTTATTGTGATGGTGTAGACTATATCACATGGATTTATTGTGAAGGTGTAGACTATATCACATGGATTTATTGTGATGGTGTAGGCTATATTACATGGATTTATTGTGATGGTGTAGGTAGACTATATTACATGGATTTATTGTGATGGTGTAGGTAGACTATATTACATGGATTTGTTGGGATGGTGTAGGCTATATTACATGGATTTATTGTGATGGTGTAGGTAGACTATATTACATGGATTTATTGTGATGGTGTAGGTAGACTATATTACATGGATTTATTGTGAAGGTGTAGGTAGACTATATTACATAGATTTATTGTGAAGGTGTAGACTATATTATATGGATTTATTGTGATGGTGTAGACTATATCACATGGATTTATTGTGAAGGTGTAGACTATATTACATGGATTTATTGTGATGGTGTAGACTATATTACATGGATTTATTGTGATGGTGTAGACTATATTACATGGATTTATTGTGATGGTGTAGACTATATTACATGGATTTATTGTGATGGTGTAGGTAGACTATATTACATGGATTTATTGTGATGGTGTAGGTAGACTATATTACATGGATTTATTGTGATGGTGTAGGTAGACTATATTACATACATTTATTGTGATGTTGTAGGTAGACTATATTACATAGATTTATTGTGAAGGTGTAGACTATATTACATGGATTTATTGTGATGGTGTAGAATATATTACATGGATTTATTGTGATGGTGTAGACTATATTACATGGATTTATTGTGATGGTGTAGACGATATTACATGGATTTATTGTGATGGTGTAGACTATATTACATGGATTTATTGTGATGGTGTAGACTATATTACATGGATTTATTGTGATGGTGTAGGTAGACTATATTACATGGATTTATTGTGATGGTGTAGGTAGACTATATTACATGGATTTATTGTGATGGTGTAGGTAGACTATATTACATACATTTATTGTGATGGTGTAGGTAGACTATATTACATGGATTTATTGTGATGGTGTAGGCTATATTACATGGATTTATTGTGAAGGTGTAGACTATATTACACGGATTTATTGTGATGGTGTAGGCTACATTACATGGATTTATTGTGATGGTGTAGGTAGAACATTATTACATGGATTTATTGTGATGGTGTAGGTAGACTATCTTATATGGATTTATTGTGATGGTGTAGGCTATATTACATGGATTTATTGTGAAGGTGTAGACTATATTACATGGATTTATTGTGATGGTGTAGACTATATTACATGGATTTATTGTGATGGTGTAGGCTATATTACATGGATTTATTGTGATGGTGTAGGTAGACTATATTACATGGATTTATTGTGAAGGTATAGACTATATCACATGGATTTATTGTGATGGTGTAGACTATATTACATGGATTTATTGTGATGGTGTAGGTAGACTATATTACATGGATTTATTGTGATGGTGTAGACTATATTACATGGATTTATTGTGATGGTGTAGACTATATTACATGGATTTATTGATGGTGTAGGTAGACTATATTACATGGATTTATTGTGATGGTGTAGACTATATTACATGGATTTATTGTGATGGTGTAGACTATATTACATGGATTTATTGTGATGGTGTAGGTAGACTATATTACATGGATTTATTGTGATGGTGTAGGTAGACTATATTACATGGATTTATTGTGATGGTGTAGGTAGACTATATTACATGGATTTATTGTGATGGTGTAGGTAGACTATATTATATGGATTTATTGTGATGGTGTAGGCTATATTACATGGATTTATTGTGATGGTGTAGACTATATTACATGGATTTATTGTGATGGTGTAGGCTATATTACATGGATTTATTGTGATGGTGTAGGTAGACTATATTACATGGATTTATTGTGATGGTGTAGGTAGACTATATTACATGGATTTATTGTGAAGGTATAGACTATATCACATGGATTTATTGTGATGGTGTAGACTATATTACATGGATTTATTGTGATGGTGTAGGTAGACTATATTACATGGATTTATTGTGATGGTGTAGACTATATTACATGGATTTATTGTGATGGTGTAGACTATATTACATGGATTTATTGATGGTGTAGGTAGACTATATTACATGGATTTATTGTGATGGTGTAGACTATATTACATGGATTTATTGTGATGGTGTAGACTATATTACATGGATTTATTGATGGTGTAGGTAGACTATATTACATGGATTTATTGTGATGGTGTAGACTATATTACATGGATTTATTGTGATGGTGTAGACTATATTACATGGATTTATTGTGATGGTGTAGGTAGACTATATTACATGGATTTATTGTGATGGTGTAGGTAGACTATATTACATGGATTTATTGTGATGGTGTAGGTAGACTATATTACATGGATTTATTCTGATGGTGTAGGTAGACTATATCACATGGATTTATTGTGATGGTGTAGGTAGACTATATTACATGGATTTATTGTGATGGTGTAGACTATATCACATGGATTTATTGTGAAGGTGTAGACTATATCACATGGATTTATTCTGATGGTGTAGGTAGACTATATCACATGGATTTATTGTGATGGTGTAGGTAGACTATATTACATGGATTTATTGTGATGGTGTAGACTATATCACATGGATTTATTGTGAAGGTGTAGACTATATCACATGGATTTATTGTGAAGGTGTAGACTATATCACATGGATTTATTGTGATGGTGTAGGCTATATTACATGGATTTATTGTGATGGTGTAGACTATATTACATGGATATATTGTGATGGTGTAGGCTATATTACATGGATTTATTGTGATGGTGTAGGTAGACTATATTACATGGATTTATTGTGATGGTGTAGGTAGACTATATTACATGGATTTGTTGGGATGGTGTAGGCTATATTACATGGATTTATTGTGATGGTGTTTATTACATGGATTTATTGATGGTGTAGGTAGACTATATTACATGGATTTATTGTGATGGTGTAGGTAGACTATATTACATAGATTTATTGTGAAGGTGTAGACTATATTACATGGATTTATTGTGATGGTGTAGAATATATTACATGGATTTATTGTGATGGTGTAGACTATATCACATGGATTTATTGTGATGGTGTAGACTATATTACATGGATTTATTGTGATGGTGTAGACTATATTACATGGATTTATTGTGATGATGTAGACTATATTACATGGATTTATTGTGATGGTGTAGGTAGACTATATTACATGGATTTATTGTGATGGTGTAGGTAGACTATATTACATGGATTTATTGTGATGGTGTAGGTAGACTATATTACATACATTTATTGTGATGGTGTAGGTAGACTATATTACATAGATTTATTGTGAAGGTGTAGACTATATTACATGGATTTATTGTGATGGTGTAGAATATATTACATGGATTTATTGTGATGGTGTAGACTATATTACATGGATTTATTGTGATGGTGTAGACTATATTACATGGATTTATTGTGATGGTGTAGACTATATTACATGGATTTATTGTGATGGTGTAGACTATATTACATGGATTTATTGTGATGGTGTAGGTAGACTATATTACATGGATTTATTGTGATGGTGTAGGTAGACTATATTACATACATTTATTGTGATGGTGTAGGTAGACTATATTACATGGATTTATTGTGATGGTGTAGACTATATTACATGGATTTATTGTGATGGTGTAGACTATATTACACGGATTTATTGTGATGGTGTAGGCTACATTACATGGATTTATTGTGATGGTGTAGGTAGACTATATTACATGGATTTATTGTGATGGTGTAGGTAGACTATATTATATGGATTTATTGTGATGGTGTAGGCTATATTACATGGATTTATTGTGAAGGTGTAGACTATATTACATGGATTTATTGTGATGGTGTAGACTATATTACATGGATTTATTGTGATGGTGTAGACTATATTACATGGATTTATTGTGATGGTGTAGGCTATATTACATGGATTTATTGTGATGGTGTAGGTAGACTATATTACATGGATTTATTGTGATGGTGTAGGTAGACTATATTACATGGATTTATTGTGAAGGTATAGACTATATCACATGGATTTATTGTGATGGTGTAGACTATATTACATGGATTTATTGTGATGGTGTAGGTAGACTATATTACATGGATTTATTGTGATGGTGTAGACTATATTACATGGATTTATTGTGATGGTGTAGACTATATTACATGGATTTATTGATGGTGTAGGTAGACTATATTACATGGATTTATTGTGATGGTGTAGACTATATTACATGGATTTATTGTGATGGTGTGGGTAGACTATATTACATGGATTTATTGTGATGGTGTAGGTAGACTATATTACATGGATTTATTGTGATGGTGTAGGTAGACTATATTACATGGATTTATTGTGATGGTGTAGGTAGACTATATTACATGGATTTATTGTGAAGGTATAGACTATATCACATGGATTTATTGTGATGGTGTAGACTATATTAAATGGATTTATTGTGATGGTGTATACTATATTACATGGATCTATTGTGATGGTGTAGGCTATATTACATGGATTTATTGTGATGGTGTAGGTAGACTATATTACATGGATTTATTGTGATGGTGTAGGCTATATTACATGGATTTATTGTGATGGTGTAGACTATATTACATGGATATATTGTGATGGTGTAGGCTATATTACATGGATTTATTGTGATGGTGTAGGTAGACTATATTACATGGATTTATTGTGATGGTGTAGGTAGACTATATTACATGGATTTGTTGGGATGGTGTAGGCTATATTACATGGATTTATTGTGATGGTGTAGACTATATTACATGGATTTATTGATGGTGTAGGTAGACTATATTACATGGATTTATTGTGATGGTGTAGGTAGACTATATTACATAGATTTATTGTGAAGGTGTAGACTATATTACATGGATTTATTGTGATGGTGTAGAATATATTACATGGATTTATTGTGATGGTGTAGACTATATCACATGGATTTATTGTGATGGTGTAGACGATATTACATGGATTTATTGTGATGGTGTAGACTATATTACATGGATTTATTGTGATGGTGTAGACTATATTACATGGATTTATTGTGATGGTGTAGGTAGACTATATTACATGGATTTATTGTGATGGTGTAGGTAGACTATATTACATGGATTTATTGTGATGGTGTAGGTAGACTATATTACATACATTTATTGTGATGGTGTAGGTAGACTATATTACATGGATTTATTGTGATGGTGTAGACTATATTACATGGATTTATTGTGATGGTGTAGACTATATTACATGGATTTATTGTGATGGTGTAGGTAGACTATATTACATGGATTTATTGTGATGGTGTAGGTAGACTATATTACATGGATTTATTGTGATGGTGTAGGTAGACTATATTACATGGATATATTGTGATGGTGTAGGCTATATTACATGGATTTATTGTGAAGGTGTAGACTATATTACACGGATTTATTGTGATGGTGTAGGCTACATTACATGGATTTATTGTGATGGTGTAGGTAGACTATATTACATGGATTTATTGTGATGGTGTAGGTAGACTATATTATATGGATTTATTGTGATGGTGTAGGCTATATTACATGGATTTATTGTGAAGGTGTAGACTATATTACATGGATTTATTGTGATGGTGTAGACTATATTACATGGATTTATTGTGATGGTGTAGACTATATTACATGGATTTATTGTGATGGTGTAGGCTATATTACATGGATTTATTGTGATGGTGTAGGTAGACTATATTACATGGATTTATTGTGATGGTGTAGGTAGACTATATTACATGGATTTATTGTGAAGGTATAGACTATATCACATGGATTTATTGTGATGGTGTAGACTATATTACATGGATTTATTGTGATGGTGTAGGTAGACTATATTACATGGATTTATTGTGATGGTGTAGACTATATTACATGGATTTATTGTGATGGTGTAGACTATATTACATGGATTTATTGATGGTGTAGGTAGACTATATTACATGGATTTATTGTGATGGTGTAGACTATATTACATGGATTTATTGTGATGGTGTGGGTAGACTATATTACATGGATTTATTGTGATGGTGTAGGCTATATTACATGGATTTATTGTGATGGTGTAGGTAGACTATATTACATGGATTTATTGTGATGGTGTAGGTAGACTATATTACATGGATTTATTGTGAAGGTATAGACTATATCACATGGATTTATTGTGATGGTGTAGACTATATTACATGGATTTATTGTGATGGTGTATACTATATTACATGGATCTATTGTGATGGTGTAGGCTATATTACATGGATTTATTGTGATGGTGTAGGTAGACTATATTACATGGATTTATTGTGATGGTGTAGGCTATATTACATGGATTTATTGTGATGGTGTAGACTATATTACATGGATATATTGTGATGGTTCTAGGCTATATTACATGGATTTATTGTGATGGTGTAGGTAGACTATATTATATGGATTTATTGTGATGGTGTAGGTAGACTATATTACATGGATTTGTTGGGATGGTGTAGGCTATATTACGTGGATTTATTGTGATGGTGTAGACTATATTACATGGATTTATTGATGGTGTAGGTAGACTATATTACATGGATTTATTGTGATGGTGTAGGTAGACTATATTACATGGATTTATTGTGATGGTGTAGGTAGACTATATTACATGGATTTATTGTGATGGTGTAGAATATATTACATGGATTTATTGTGATGGTGTAGACTATATCACATGGATTTATTGTGATGGTGTAGACGATATTACATGGATTTATTGTGATGGTGTAGACTATATTACATGGATTTATTGTGATGGTGTAGACTATATTACATGGATTTATTGTGATGGTGTAGGTAGACTATATTACATGGATTTATTGTGATGGTGTAGGTAGACTATATTACATGGATTTATTGTGATGGTGTAGGTAGACTATATTACATACATTTATTGTGATGGTGTAGGTAGACTATATTACATAGATTTATTGTGAAGGTGTAGACTATATTACATGGATTTATTGTGATGGTGTAGAATATATTACATGGATTTATTGTGATGGTGTAGACTATATTACATGGATTTATTGTGATGGTGTAGACGATATTACATGGATTTATTGTGATGGTGTAGACTATATTACATGGATTTATTGTGATGGTGTAGACTATATTACATGGATTTATTGTGATGGTGTAGGTAGACTATATTACATGGATTTATTGTGATGGTGTAGGTAGACTATATTACATGGATTTATTGTGATGGTGTAGGTAGACTATATTACATACATTTATTGTGATGGTGTAGGTAGACTATATTACATGGATTTATTGTGATGGTGTAGGCTATATTACATGGATTTATTGTGAAGGTGTAGACTATATTACACGGATTTATTGTGATGGTGTAGGCTACATTACATGGATTTATTGTGATGGTGTAGGTAGACTATATTACATGGATTTATTGTGATGGTGTAGGTAGACTATATTATATGGATTTATTGTGATGGTGTAGGCTATATTACATGGATTTATTGTGAAGGTGTAGACTATATTACATGGATTTATTGTGATGGTGTAGACTATATTACATGGATTTATTGTGATGGTGTAACTATATTACATGGATTTATTGTGATGGTGTAGGCTATATTACATGGATTTATTGTGATGGTGTAGGTAGACTATATTACATGGATTTATTGTGATGGTGTAGGTAGACTATATTACATGGATTTATTGTGAAGGTATAGACTATATCACATGGATTTATTGTGATGGTGTAGACTATATTACATGGATTTATTGTGATGGTGTAGACTATATTACATGGATTTATTGTGATGGTGTAGACTATATTACATGGATTTATTGTGATGGTGTAGACTATATTACATGGATTTATTGTGATGGTGTAGACTATATTACATGGATTTATTGTGATGGTGTAGGTAGACTATATTACATGGATTTATTGTGAAGGTATAGACTATATCACATGGATTTATTGTGATGGTGTAGGTAGACTATATTACATGGATTTATTGTGATGGTGTAGACTATATTACATGGATTTATTGTGATGGTGTAGGTAGACTATATTACATGGATTTATTGTGAAGGTATAGACTATATCACATGGATTTATTGTGATGGTGTAGACTATATTAAATGGATTTATTGTGATGGTGTAGACTATATTACATGGATCTATTGTGATGGTGTAGGCTATATTACATGGATTTATTGTGATGGTGTAGGTAGACTATATTACATGGATTTATTGTGATGGTGTAGGTAGACTATATTACATACATTTATTGTGATGGTGTAGGTAGACTATATTACATAGATTTATTGTGAAGGTGTAGACTATATTACATGGATTTATTGTGATGGTGTAGAATACATTACATGGATTTATTGTGATGGTGTAGACTATATTACATGGATTTATTGTGATGGTGTAGACGATATTACATGGATTTATTGTGATGGTGTAGGCTATATTACATGGATTTATTATGATGGTGTAGGTAGACTATATTACATGGATTTATTGTGATGGTGTAGGTAGACTATATTACATACATTTATTGTGATGGTGTAGGTAGACTATATTACATGGATTTATTGTGATGGTGTAGGCTATATTACATGGATTTATTGTGAAGGTGTAGACTATATTACACGGATTTATTGTGATGGTGTAGGCTACATTACATGGATTTATTGTGATGGTGTAGGTAGACTATATTACATAGATTTATTGTGAAGGTGTAGACTATATTATATGGATTTATTGTGATGGTGTAGACTATATCACATGGATTTATTGTGAAGGTGTAGACTATATTACATGGATTTATTGTGATGGTGTAGACTATATTACATGGATTTATTGTGATGGTGTAGACTATATTACATGGATTTATTGTGATGGTGTAGGCTATATTACATGGATTTATTGTGATGGTGTAGGTAGACTATATTACATGGATTTATTGTGATGGTGTAGGTAGACTATATTACATGGATTTATTGTGAAGGTATAGACTATATCACATGGATTTATTGTGATGGTGTAGACTATATTACATGGATTTATTGTGATGGTGTAGGTAGACTATATTACATGGATTTATTGTGATGGTGTAGACTATATTACATGGATTTATTGTGATGGTGTAGACTATATTACATGGATTTATTGATGGTGTAGGTAGACTATATTACATGGATTTATTGTGATGGTGTAGACTATATTACATGGATTTATTGTGATGGTGTAGACTATATTACATGGATTTATTGTGATGGTGTGGGTAGACTATATTACATGGATTTATTGTGATGGTGTGGGTAGACTATATTACATGGATTTATTGTGATGGTGTAGGCTACATTACATGGATTTATTGTGATGGTGTAGGTAGACTATATTACATGGATTTATTGTGATGGTGTAGGTAGACTATATTATATGGATTTATTGTGATGGTGTAGGCTATATTACATGGATTTATTGTGAAGGTGTAGACTATATTACATGGATTTATTGTGATGGTGTAGACTATATTACATGGATTTATTGTGATGGTGTAGACTATATTACATGGATTTATTGTGATGGTGTAGGCTATATTACATGGATTTATTGTGATGGTGTAGGTAGACTATATTACATGGATTTATTGTGATGGTGTAGGTAGACTATATTACATGGATTTATTGTGAAGGTATAGACTATATCACATGGATTTATTGTGATGGTGTAGACTATATTACATGGATTTATTGTGATGGTGTAGACTATATTACATGGATTTATTGTGATGGTGTAGACTATATTACATGGATTTATTGATGGTGTAGGTAGACTATATTACATGGATTTATTGTGATGGTGTAGACTATATTACATGGATTTATTGTGATGGTGTAGGTAGACTATATTACATGGATTTATTGTGATGGTGTAGGTAGACTATATTATATGGATTTATTGTGATGGTGTAGGCTATATTACATGGATTTATTGTGAAGGTGTAGACTATATTACATGGATTTATTGTGATGGTGTAGACTATATTACATGGATTTATTGTGATGGTGTAGACTATATTACATGGATTTATTGTGATGGTGTAGGTAGACTATATTACATGGATTTGTTGGGATGGTGTAGGCTATATTACATGGATTTATTGTGATGGTGTAGACTATATTACATGGATTTATTGATGGTGTAGGTAGACTATATTACATGGATTTATTGTGATGGTGTAGGTAGACTATATTACATAGATTTATTGTGAAGGTGTAGACTATATTACATGGATTTATTGTGATGGTGTAGAATATATTACATGGATTTATTGTGATGGTGTAGACTATATCACATGGATTTATTGTGATGGTGTAGACGATATTACATGGATTTATTGTGATGGTGTAGACTATATTACATGGATTTATTGTGATGGTGTAGACTATATTACATGGATTTATTGTGATGGTGTAGGTAGACTATATTACATGGATTTATTGTGATGGTGTAGGTAGACTATATTACATGGATTTATTGTGATGGTGTAGGTAGACTATATTACATACATTTATTGTGATGGTGTAGGTAGACTATATTACATAGATTTATTGTGAAGGTGTAGACTATATTACATGGATTTATTGTGATGGTGTAGAATATATTACATGGATTTATTGTGATGGTGTAGACTATATTACATGGATTTATTGTGATGGTGTAGACGATATTACATGGATTTATTGTGATGGTGTAGACTATATTACATGGATTTATTGTGATGGTGTAGACTATATTACATGGATTTATTGTGATGGTGTAGGTAGACTATATTACATGGATTTATTGTGATGGTGTAGGTAGACTATATTACATGGATTTATTGTGATGGTGTAGGTAGACTATATTACATACATTTATTGTGATGGTGTAGGTAGACTATATTACATGGATTTATTGTGATGGTGTAGGCTATATTACATGGATTTATTGTGAAGGTGTAGACTATATTACACGGATTTATTGTGATGGTGTAGGCTACATTACATGGATTTATTGTGATGATGGTGTAGGTAGACTATATTACATGGATTTATTGTGATGGTGTAGGTAGACTATATTATATGGATTTATTGTGATGGTGTAGGCTATATTACATGGATTTATTGTGAAGGTGTAGACTATATTACATGGATTTATTGTGATGGTGTAGACTATATTACATGGATTTATTGTGATGGTGTAGACTATATTACATGGATTTATTGTGATGGTGTAGGCTATATTACATGGATTTATTGTGATGGTGTAGGTAGACTATATTACATGGATTTATTGTGATGGTGTAGGTAGACTATATTACATGGATTTATTGTGAAGGTATAGACTATATCACATGGATTTATTGTGATGGTGTAGACTATATTACATGGATTTATTGTGATGGTGTAGACTATATTACATGGATTTATTGTGATGGTGTAGACTATATTACATGGATTTATTGTGATGGTGTAGACTATATTACATGGATTTATTGATGGTGTAGGTAGACTATATTACATGGATTTATTGTGATGGTGTAGACTATATTACATGGATTTATTGTGATGGTGTAGGTAGACTATATTACATGGATTTATTGTGATGGTGTAGGTAGACTATATTATATGGATTTATTGTGATGGTGTAGGCTATATTACATGGATTTATTGTGAAGGTGTAGACTATATTACATGGATTTATTGTGATGGTGTAGACTATATTACATGGATTTATTGTGATGGTGTAGACTATATTACATGGATTTATTGTGATGGTGTAGGCTATATTACATGGATTTATTGTGATGGTGTAGGCTATATTACATGGATTTATTGTGATGGTGTAGACTATATTACATGGATTTATTGTGATGGTGTAGACTATATTACATGGATTTATTGTGATGGTGTAGACTATATTACATGGATTTATTGATGGTGTAGGTAGACTATATTACATGGATTTATTGTGATGGTGTAGACTATATTACATGGATTTATTGTGATGGTGTAGACTATATTACATGGATTTATTGTGATGGTGTGGGTAGACTATATTACATGGATTTATTGTGATGGTGTAGGCTATATTACATGGATTTATTGTGATGGTGTAGGTAGACTATATTACATGGATTTATTGTGATGGTGTAGGTAGACTATATTACATGGATTTATTGTGAAGGTATAGACTATATCACATGGATTTATTGTGATGGTGTAGACTATATTAAATGGATTTATTGTGATGGTGTATACTATATTACATGGATCTATTGTGATGGTGTAGGCTATATTACATGGATTTATTGTGATGGTGTAGGTAGACTATATTACATGGATTTATTGTGATGGTGTAGACTATATTACATGGATTTATTGTGATGGTGTAGGTAGAGTATATTACATGGATTTATTGTGATGGTGTAGACTATATTACATGGATTTATTGTGATGGTGTAGGTAGACTATATTACATGGATTTATTGTGATGGTGTAGACTATATTACATGGATTTATTGATGGTGTAGGTAGACTATATTACATGGATTTATTGTGATGGTGTAGACTATATTACATGGATTTATTGTGATGGTGTAGACTATATTACATGGATTTATTGTGATGGTGTAGACTATATTACATGGATTTATTGATGGTGTAGGTAGACTATATTACATGGATTTATTGTGATGGTGTAGACTATATTACATGGATTTATTGTGATGGTGTAGACTATATTACATGGATTTATTGTGATGGTGTAGGTAGACTATATTACATGGATTTATTGTGATGGTGTAGGTAGACTATATTACATGGATTTATTGTGATGGTGTAGGTAGACTATATTACATGGATTTATTGTGATGGTGTAGGTAGACTATATTACATGGATTTATTCTGATGGTGTAGGTAGACTATATCACATGGATTTATTGTGATGGTGTAGGTAGACTATATTACATGGATTTATTCTGATGGTGTAGGTAGACTATATTACATGGATTTATTGTGATGGTGTAGACTATATTACATGGATTTATTGTGATGGTGTAGACTATATTACATGGATTTATTGTGAAGGTGTAGACTATATTACATGGATTTATTGTGATGGTGTTGACTATATTACATGGATTTATTGTGATGGTGTAGACTATATCACATGGATTTATTGTGATGGTGTAGACTATATCACATGGATTTATTGTGAAGGTGTAGACTATATTACATGGATTTATTGTGATGGTGTAGGTAGACTATATTACATGGATGTATTGTGATGGTGTAGGTAGACTATATTACATGGATTTATTGTGATGGTGTAGGTAGACTATATTACATACATTTATTGTGATGGTGTAGGTAGACTATATTACATAGATTTATTGTGAAGGTGTAGACTATATTACATGGAAGTATTGTGATGGTGTAGAATATATTACATGGATTTATTGTGATGGTGTAGACTATATTACATGGATTTATTGTGATGGTGTAGACAATATTACATGGATTTATTGTGATGGTGTAGGTAGACTATATTACATGGATTTATTGTGATGGTGTAGACTATATTACATGGATTTATTGATGGTGTAGGTAGACTATATTACATGGATTTATTGTGATGGTGTAGACTATATTACATGGATTTATTGTGATGGTGTAGACTATATTACATGGATTTATTGTGATGGTGTAGACTATATTACATGGATTTATTGATGGTGTAGGTAGACTATATTACATGGATTTATTGTGATGGTGTAGACTATATTACATGGATTTATTGTGATGGTGTAGACTATATTACATGGATTTATTGTGATGGTGTAGGTAGACTATAATACATGGATTTATTGTGATGGTGTAGGTAGACTATATTACATGGATTTATTGTGATGGTGTAGGTAGACTATATTACATGGATTTATTGTGATGGTGTAGGTAGACTATATTACATGGATTTATTGTGATGGTGTAGACTATATTACATGGATTTATTGTGAAGGTGTAGACTATATTACATGGATTTATTGTGATGGTGTAGGTAGACTATATTACATGGATTTATTGTGATGGTGTAGACTATATTACATGGATTTATTGTGATGGTGTTGACTATATTACATGGATTTATTGTGATGGTGTAGACTATATTACATGGATTTATTGTGATGGTGTAGACTATATCACATGGATTTATTGTGATGGTGTAGACTATATTACATGGATTTATTGTGATGGTGTAGACTATATTACATGGATTTATTGTGATGGTGTAGACTATATCACATGGATTTATTGTGATGGTGTAGGTAGACTATATTACATGGATTTATTGTGATGGTGTTGACTATATTACATGGATTTATTGTGATGGTGTAGGTAGACTATATTACATGGATTTATTGTGATGGTGTAGGTAGACTATATTACATGGATTTATTGTGAAGGTATAGACTATATCACATGGATTTATTGTGATGGTGTAGACTATATTAAATGGATTTATTGTGATGGTGTATACTATATTACATGGATCTATTGTGATGGTGTAGGCTATATTACATGGATTTATTGTGATGGTGTAGGTAGACTATATTACATGGATTTATTGTGATGGTGTAGACTATATTACATGGATTTATTGTGATGGTGTAGGTAGAGTATATTACATGGATTTATTGTGATGGTGTAGACTATATTACATGGATTTATTGTGATGGTGTAGGTAGACTATATTACATGGATTTATTGTGATGGTGTAGACTATATTACATGGATTTATTGATGGTGTAGGTAGACTATATTACATGGATTTATTGTGATGGTGTAGACTATATTACATGGATTTATTGTGATGGTGTAGACTATATTACATGGATTTATTGTGATGGTGTAGACTATATTACATGGATTTATTGATGGTGTAGGTAGACTATATTACATGGATTTATTGTGATGGTGTAGACTATATTACATGGATTTATTGTGATGGTGTAGACTATATTACATGGATTTATTGTGATGGTGTAGGTAGACTATATTACATGGATTTATTGTGATGGTGTAGGTAGACTATATTACATGGATTTATTGTGATGGTGTAGGTAGACTATATTACATGGATTTATTGTGATGGTGTAGGTAGACTATATTACATGGATTTATTCTGATGGTGTAGGTAGACTATATCACATGGATTTATTGTGATGGTGTAGGTAGACTATATTACATGGATTTATTCTGATGGTGTAGGTAGACTATATTACATGGATTTATTGTGATGGTGTAGACTATATCACATGGATTTATTGTGAAGGTGTAGACTATATTACATGGATTTATTGTGAAGGTGTAGACTATATTACATGGATTTATTGTGATGGTGTTGACTATATTACATGGATTTATTGTGATGGTGTAGACTATATCACATGGATTTATTGTGATGGTGTAGACTATATCACATGGATTTATTGTGAAGGTGTAGACTATATTACATGGATTTATTGTGATGGTGTAGGTAGACTATATTACATGGATTTATTGTGATGGTGTAGGTAGACTATATTACATGGATTTATTGTGATGGTGTAGGTAGACTATATTACATACATTTATTGTGATGGTGTAGGTAGACTATATTACATAGATTTATTGTGAAGGTGTAGACTATATTACATGGATTTATTGTGATGGTGTAGAATATATTACATGGATTTATTGTGATGGTGTAGACTATATTACATGGATTTATTGTGATGGTGTAGACAATATTACATGGATTTATTGTGATGGTGTAGGTAGACTATATTACATGGATTTATTGTGATGGTGTAGACTATATTACATGGATTTATTGATGGTGTAGGTAGACTATATTACATGGATTTATTGTGATGGTGTAGACTATATTACATGGATTTATTGTGATGGTGTAGACTATATTACATGGATTTATTGTGATGGTGTAGACTATATTACATGGATTTATTGATGGTGTAGGTAGACTATATTACATGGATTTATTGTGATGGTGTAGACTATATTACATGGATTTATTGTGATGGTGTAGGCTATATTACATGGATTTATTGTGATGGTGTAGGTAGACTATATTACATGGATTTATTGTGATGGTGTAGGTAGACTATATTACATGGATTTATTGTGATGGTGTAGGTAGACTATATTACATGGATTTATTGTGATGGTGTAGGTAGACTATATTACATGGATTTATTGTGATGGTGTAGACTATATTACATGGATTTATTGTGAAGGTGTAGACTATATTACATGGATTTATTGTGATGGTGTAGACTATATTACATGGATTTATTGTGATGGTGTAGACTATATTACATGGATTTATTGTGATGGTGTTGACTATATTACATGGATTTATTGTGATGGTGTAGAATATATTACATGGATTTATTGTGATGGTGTAGACTATATCACATGGATTTATTGTGATGGTGTAGACGATATTACATGGATTTATTGTGATGGTGTAGACTATATTACATGGATTTATTGTGATGGTGTAGGTAGACTATATTACATGGATTTATTGTGATGGTGTAGGTAGACTATATTACATACATTTATTGTGATGGTGTAGGTAGACTATATTACATAGATTTATTGTGAAGGTGTAGACTATATTACATGGATTTATTGTGATGGTGTAGAATATATTACATGGATTTATTGTGATGGTGTAGACTATATTACATGGATTTATTGTGATGGTGTAGACAATATTACATGGATTTATTGTGATGGTGTAGACTATATTACATGGATTTATTGTGATGGTGTAGACTATATTACATGGATTTATTGTGATGGTGTAGGTAGACTATATTACATGGATTTATTGTGATGGTGTAGACTATATTACATGGATTTATTGTGAAGGTGTAGACTATATTACATGGATTTATTGTGATGGTGTAGGTAGACTATATTACATGGATTTATTGTGATGGTGTAGACTATATTACATGGATTTATTGTGAAGGTGTAGACTATATTACATGGATTTATTGTGATGGTGTAGGTAGACTATATTACATGGATTTATTGTGATGGTGTAGGTAGACTATATTACATGGATTTATTGTGATGGTGTAGGTAGACTATATTACATGGATTTATTGTGATGGTGTAGGTAGACTATATTACATAGATTTATTGTGATGGTGTAGGTAGACTATATTACATGGATTTATTGTGATGGTGTAGGTAGACTATATCACATGGATTTATTGTGATGGTGTAGACTATATTACATGGATTTATTGTGAAGGTGTAGACTATATTACATGGATTTATTGTGATGGTGTAGACTATATCACATGGATTTATTGTGATGGTGTAGGTAGACTATATTACATGGATTTATTGTGAAGGTGTAGACTATATTACATGGATTTATTGTGATGGTGTAGACTATATTACATGGATTTATTGTGATGGTGTAGACTATATTACATGGATTTATTGAACTCTTACCTCGTAGAACTGGTGTCTTGAGGCAAACTATTTTTAGAGGCATTGGCCCTCTCTTCACTCTCAGAATACTTCCTCTTGGAGGCAGTGCCTCTCTCCTCGCTCTCCCCAGACAGACTCATTTTAGAGGCAGTGGTCCCTCTCTCTCTCGCCAGATGTGACTCGTTTTAGAGGCAGTGGTCCCTCTCTCTCTCTCCCCAGAGAAACTTGTTTTCGATATAAGTCACAGCTCACTCAGCTACAATATGAAAGAAGAGATTAACAGTCAATATTTCTGAACATTGTTGGAAGTACCATTAACAATGACATGACTTTAACCGTCCCTGGTCACAGAGTTCACACAACGACGTCACCTGCTAAATTAAATTACCTTCCTAACAGCATTTGTCAGTTAAAATGTAACAATCCGGGGTTGGAACTGAAATTATTTTTCAATTGTTTAGTTCTGAACAGAACCTTATTGTTTTCATTCCGTTCCACTGTTTAGACCAGCAGAATGTAGTTCTGAACAGAACCTTATTGTTTTCATTCCGTTCCACTGTTTAGACCAGCAGAATGTAGTTCTGAACAGAACCTTATTGTTTTGGTTCTGTTCCACTGTTTAGACCAGCAGAATGTAGTTCTGAACAGAACCTTATTGTTTTGGTTCTGTTCCACTGTTTAGACCAGCAGAATGTAGTTCTGAACAGAACCTTATTGTTTTGGTTCTGTTCCACTGTTTAGACCAGCAGAATGTAGTTCTGAACAGAACCTTATTGTTTTGGTTCTGTTCCACTGTTTAGACCAGCAGAATGTAGTTCTGAACAGAACCTTATTGTTTTCATTCCGTTCCACTGTTTAGACCAGCAGAATGTAGTTCTGAACAGAACCTTATTGTTTTGGTTCTGTTCCACTGTTTAGACCAGCAGAATGTAGTTCTGAACAGAACCTTATTGTTTTGGTTCTGTTCCACTGTTTAGACCAGCAGAATGTAGTTCTGA
>NW_024608473.1:0-22500 GCF_018296145.1 Oncorhynchus tshawytscha
ATCGATCACAACAAGGACTTTGGCAGCATCAATAAACAAGAGCGGGCTTCAAAGGCTGAATGGAGGCGTCTCCTTTCACAGGACTGTTCTCACTCGTTTAGAGGCCTGCAGTGGAATCGGGCTCTAGAAGGATGGGCGTTCTTACCTGACAAGACTCTCTTCATCAGACCAATCAAAGCAGAACCCGTGGCAGTCATGTATTAGTCAACCTGATTAGTCTGCTGGTTCTTGTCCACACATAGTGTGGTCAGAGTGCAGCTATTCAGGGGAGAGGTTTAAGGGCCCTGTATGATCATGGTCTGAAATCAAGTCAAAAAACCTTGTTGCACTGCACAAATGCATGCGATTGGTTCAGGGTTTCAACCAATGTTAAAATTACAATGGAATACAACAATAAACTCAACATAATCTATCATTCATTCATCCTTTCCATTTGATGGGTCAATAGTGGTGAATACTTGTGGAGGGCCATAATCAATTAGCATGATATCCCAAGACCCTATTCTAACTGTCTGCCTCTATGATGCGTTGAGAAACAAATGAACCATTAATAGGGAACCTTCCTGTCTTTGTGGAAGATCCTTAACAACCAATACATGGAAATGTTACAAGATGTCAAAAAACAGCACTGACCTCGGCCAAGGAGGGGAGACAGTATCCAACTCTACTCATTATTTAAAACACGTCTTGTGTGTGTGTCACTGTTTTCAATACAGGCAACATTTCAGTGTGAGCACAAGAGTGTTGATTCGCCCTTTGTGAATCTCGTTAGTGATTGGTCGATGGAGAATAGAACTGGCTGTTGTCTGCACTGTGTGGTTAACTTGTTTTCTCCCTCTTCTTGTAGAGTGTTAAATAAGTGCAGCTCATATGTTTACAGTCAAATTGAGCTCACTCTCAGCTAAGCAGCTTGTCGATACAGAGGGAAGAGGGACTGGTGAGAGAGTGGCGCTGATCAAATGGTTTTTAATTACCAGACAGTGAATGCTGCTAGCCTTTTTCTCCCCCTCTCTTCCTCGTCTCTTCTCCTCCTCCTCCCAGTTAAATCAGAGAGTTTGATTTCTGATAATGTGGATTGCTGACTTGGCGTCATCTTGGCCTTCTCACAGCAGAAGGCACTATCGTCCAGTCCTGGCAGAGTGTGTTTGACAAACTGCCCATATAGATTCCCCTCTTCTCACCAGAGAGCTGTGCTGTAGGGGGCATTAATCAGGCTGGTTGATAGCCCTGCTTTGTTTCCACCTATCCCCCGCAACAATTAGGCAAAGTAATCATTTCAGACGTTAACATGGAAATCAATGGACCCCTTACCCTCTACTGTTGAGAAGTGACCCCTTACCCTCTACTGTTGAGAAGTGACCCCTTACCCTCTACTGTTGAGAAGTGACCCCTTAACCTCTACTGTTGAAGTGCCCCTACTATTACCCTTTACTAGGATTGGGTCAGAATGCAAAGGGTGCAAATGTGGGATTGGGTCAGAGATGGGGATTGGGTTGGGATTGGGTCAGAGATGTAGGATTGGGTCAGAGATGTGGGATTGGGTCAGAGATGTGGGATTGGGTCAGAGATGATTGGGTCAGAGATTGGGATTGGGTCAGAGATGTGGGATTGGGTCAGAGATGTGGGATTGGGTCAGAGATGTGGGATTGGGTCAGAGATGTAGGATTGATGTAGGCTTGAATGATGGTGCCTTCATTCAAACGTTTTTCAACCCAAGTGAAGAGGTGATTTGATTGTGTATGTATTTGTGTGAATGCGTATGTGCGTGATGTGTATGCATGTGTGCGTGACCAATCTGGCATTCTGATTCCACATTACGATTACTAGTCTTTGTCTATCAATCACTGATCATCATATCGTACCACTAATAGCCCGTAGTGACCGTATACAGACATAGACCTTTGTGTTTGACTCTGAATATATCCTCCTTATTCCCGGTGCTGTTCTGTAATCCACATCTAAGCTTTTACCCGATGTTGATTTAGATGGGTCACGGAGAATGTGAAAAGATGGGGCATTCTCCATCTAAACTGTTGGACCTTTCATTGTGGTCCTACTATAGAGGTTCTGTAATGGAGCTTAGTAGCAGTTAGGCCCCCTGTTTTTACAGCACCACGTTAGCAAGTGAAATCTCAAGCCTGTGTGCCACGCCATCAGAGAGAACAGGTCGGGTGCCTTGTTTTTAGCGCGGTGCTCACCCAGGCAGGTCTAAGCTGCAGGAGACAGAAGGAAGCTTAAACAGCTGAGTCTCATAACCTAGGTCAACAGTCTAGAGTATCGTAGGGGCAGAACACACCCTGCTGTAAATGAAGGGGTAAATCAGCCACTCTTTGCCCAAGGATCAATGTCTTGTAAGGAGGACTGCAATCATTGAGACAGTCAAAGAGAGTGAATCAGCACACATGAATACTTGCACGCACACACACACGCACACACACACACGCACACGCACGCACACACACGCACACACAATCAGCTCCCCACCGATAAGTCGGGAATCAAGCAAGTTTTAAGTGTCGTTTGTAGTACATTCAATTACTTTGCTGATGACTCTTGCCAAGTGGAAATCTTTAAATACTAATGCTGTGTTAATCTGGTGCAAAGGGAAGAAGCAGAAAAAACACCACGATCAATCGCTACGAGGAAGGACGTCTTTATTCACATTTTCTTCACTGTTTCTTCAACGGAGAAGTTGTCATGAAATTAATTAGTGACATTTCAAGGTTGACATTGGCAAGAGATCACGCTTGTAATTAAATTGAAATTAAATGACATTGGAAGGAGTTCCGTCAAAGCTTGTAGAATTCTCTGGTCTTCTCTTGTGATATATTCAAAGAATATGGAATGTATCTGTAGGCTAATAGTAATAATTGAACCAGTGTTGTGTTCGAGACCACCTAAAGCAAGACCGTTTCAACACCAAGACCGGAGCAAATCGAGTCTGAGTCAAAACCTAAGGGGAGCCGAGACCAAGTCAAAACCAAGACCTGAGGGGGGCAGAGACCGAGTCAAGACCGAGACCTGAGGGGGGCAGAGACCGAGTCAAGACCAAATAAGACGTCCAGTATTTCTGTGTTCATATTTCAGAAGAACATAAGGATTCTTAAGACATTCAGAATGGTAACAAATGCAAGCTGAGGGCAATAGAGCCACTGTACAAATGATGAACCAAACACAGTGGGGAACAATGAGGGCCTTCTACGCCTTCAGAAAAGGGCTAAGGATTTATAAAATAATAATAATAGTAATGATATTTTTTATTTTCCATGATGTTCTGATTTAATCTCTTCAGTTTTTGTTGGAAAGGAAACGGTTAACACTGAAGAGAAAAAAATATCCCATCAGGATTTTTCTTTGGTGGTCTCTGGGAGATAAATCTAGCTAGCTAAATCAGCCATTAACTAGGCCATCAGAAGCTAGATAGAAGGCATCTGCCATTCAACCGTATTAAGGCAACATTTTGGAGTGGCAGTGGAATCAACCAATCACATTTCGACTTGTAATGAATAGGCCCATTTTTACAAAAAATAATGGAAACATGACTTCTCGAAGACAAATAGGTCACTGCACAATAGTGAGCAGTAGTTTTTCCATGGTTTAGCTAGCTATCTTTTGTTGTAGGCTAGTTCGCAGTAGCTGCAGCAGGTGTTATTGAAGAGGATGTTGTTGCTAATTTGTTAGCTTGTCCCTTTTCAAGAATAACTTTCTACAAGAAGTTAACCTTTTACTGCAGTGGGCTAAATCAGGGTAACTGAGTGTTTCTTGGTGGTCTTAAACAAATCTACTTTGAAACACCTCACATGCATAGTTATGGGATTTTAAAAAAGAAGACACTTGTACCATGTCAGATATAGAGTTGAAATATATTACATTTTGAGTTTTACACAATATTACACTTTATATGCATCACAGAAAACTGCATTTGTCAGTTTATTTTTATTATTATTTTTAAAATTAATTATGAAATGATGAAAAATATAAATAACATTCCACCCATGAGGCCAAAGAGGGCGCTTTTGTCATTGACTTCAGGAAAGGGTTGTTTCAAAATGATCATCATCTAGTGAGAGGAACTGTGTTTTTATTGGCATCTGCTTCCTGTTGTTAGCCATCTATTGGAAAACAAGTGGTGTGTTAAACATGGCTGAATTTAACTTTAGGTCACCGGTTACTTTGTGTGATAAATGGGAAATGCATCACCTAATGGTTGTGTTTTTGTATTATGATTGGGACCTATTTTATTTATTTATCTAGGCAAGTCAGTTAAGAACAAATTCTTATTTTCAATGACAGCCTAGGAACAGTGGGTTAACTGCCTGTTCAGGGGCAGAACAACAGATTTGTACCTTGTCTGCTTGGGGGTTTGAACTTGCAACCTTCCAGTTACAAGACCAACGCTCTAACCACTAGGCTACCCTGCCGACCTACTGGCTTATTATGTCCGAGTGAATGGACTGCTTATCCTTTAACATCACGCTGTGTGTGACTGCTGTCTTTTCCATCGGCCCTATGCAGTGGTGTAGTGGAGCTTTAACACCATGCTGTGTGTGACTGCTGTCTTTTCCATCGGCCCTATGCAGTGGTGTAGTGGTGCTTTAACACCATGCTGTGTGTGACTACTGTCTTTTCCATCGGCCCTATGCAGTGGTGTAGTGGTGCTTTAACACCATGCTGTGTGTGACTGCTGTCTTTTCCATCGGCCCCTTTAACACCATGCTGTGTGTGACTGCTGTCTTTTCCATCGGTGTAGTGGTGCTTTAACACCATGCTGTGTGTGACTGCTGTCTTTTCCATTGGCCCTATGCAGTGGTGTAGTGGTGCTTTAACACCATGCTGTGTGTGACTGCTGTCTTTCCATCGGCCCTATGCAGTGGTGTAGTGGTGCTTTAACACCATGCTGTGTGTGACTGTCTTTTCCATGCCCTATGCAGTGGTGTAGTGGTGCTTTAACACCATGCTGTGTGTGACTGCTGTCTTTTCCATCGGCCCTATGTAGTGGGGCTTTAACACCATGCTGTGTGTGACTGCTGTCTTTTCCATTGGCCCTATGCAGTGGTGTAGTGGTGCTTTAACACCATGCTGTGTGTGACTGCTGTCTTTTCCATTGCTTTAACACCATGCTGTGCCCTATGCAGTGGTGTAGTGGTGCTTTAACACCATGCTGTGTGTGACTGCTGTCTTTTCCATCGGCCCTATGCAGTGGTGTGCTTTAACACCATGCTGTGTGTGACTGCTTTCCATCGGCCCTACCATGCTTTAACACCATGCTGTGTGTGACTGCTGTGTTTCCATCGGCCCTATGCAGTGGTGTAGTGGTGCTTTAACACCATGCTGTGTGTGACTGCTGTCTTTTCCATCGGCCCTATGCAGTGGTGTAGTGGTGGAGCTTTAACACCAGTGTGATTTCCATCGGCCCTCTAATTTTGCAAAGAATTTCCCAAATGACCCGCCCAGCGAAGGAAAGGCACCCTGGGTTTTCTTATGTTTTTATTTCATTTGTTTTCCACCTGGGGGGTGGGGGCTATACCCCTGATGCAAACAGCACATGATGACAGAATTGCACATCACAAATAGCCTACTAATCGAGAGTTTGGACAAAACCTTTTCAATACCTGCTTTGCGTACACATTGTTGCCTTAGTTAGCATTTACTGATAGATATCATCAGTTGAAACGTCTTTATTACCTACCCTACCGGATTTATATATGTGGTATATACAAATACTTGCTTGATATATGTTTTCCAGTTTCTTGAAATACTTTGCAAATGCACTTATTTCTATATGAAAACTGAAATGGTCTATTAATTCCTTTTCAGTGCTTACATTTTCATACTGGTCCTCCGTCTGTGGGAATGAAACCCACACCCTAGCATCTCAAGCCCCATGCTCTACCAACTGAGCCACATCATCACATCTCATCATCACAAACCACTTGATGTCTCAATGTACTCAATTACTGTATTGGTCATTGTTTTCCTTCATGGTGATGGAAAGTCTACAGGTACAAACCTAGATGACCAGCCTATGTACAATGCAGTACTGTACATTAAGTGGTTTTTAAGGATGGTAAATTAATACTGCACAAAAGTGGTTGTTTTACATGTTATTTGATAGAGAAAAATATTTAATTTGATGGGGATGTTTTGTGTCTTTGCCCATAACTTTGCACCTTTAAAATGGTATATCGGCATCAATGTTGTTGTTTTTTACCCCCTTTTTCGTGATATCCAAATTGGTAGATACAGTCTTGTCCCATTGCTGCAACTCCCATACGGACTCGAGATAGGCGAAGGTCAAGAGCCATGCGTCCTCTGAAACATGACCCTGCCTAGCCGCACTGCTTCTTGACACACAGTGTGTCAGAGGAAGCACAGTACAGTCGTAGCCAAAAGTTTTGAGAATGACACAAATATTAATTTTCACAAAGTCTGCTGCCTCAGTTTGTATGATGGCAATTTGCATATACTCCAGAATGTTATGAAGAGTGATCAGATTAATTGCAATTAATTGCAAAGTCCCTCTTTGCCATGCAAATGAACTGAATCCCCCAAAAACATTTCCACTGCATTTCAGCCCTGCCACAAAAGGACCAGCTGACATCATGTCAGTGATTCTCTCGTTAACACAGGTGTGAGTGTTGACGAGGACAAGGCTGGAGATCACTCTGTCATGCTGATTGAGTTTGAATAACAGACTGGAAGCTTCAAAAGGAGGGTGGTGCTTGGAATCATTGTTCTTCCTCTGTCAATCATGGTTACCTGCAAGGAAACACGTGCCGTCATCATTGCTTTGCACAAAAAGGGCTTCACAGGCAAGGATATTGCTGCCAGTAAGATTGCACCTAAATCAACCATTTATCGGATCATCAAGAACTTTAAGGAGAGCGGTTCAATTGTTGTGAAGAAGGCTTCAGGGCGCCCAAGAAAGTCCAGCAAGCGCCAGGACCGTCTCCTAAAGTTGATTCAGCTGTGGGATCAGGGCACCACCAGTACAGAGCTTTCTCAGGAATGGCAGCAGGCAGGTGTGAGTGCATCTACACGCACAGTGAGGTGAAGAAGGGCAGCAAAGAAGACACTTCTCTCCAGGAAAAACATCAGGGACAGACTGATATTCTGCAAAAGGTAAAGGGATTGGTATGTTGAGGACTGGGGTAAAGTCATTTTCTCTGATGAATCCCAATTCCGATTGTTTGGGGCATCCGGAAAAATGCTTGTCCGGAGAAGACAAGGTGAGCGCTACCATCAGTCCTGTGTCATGCCAACAGTAAAGCATCCTGAGACCATTCATGTGTGGGGTTGCTTCTCAGCCAAGGGAGTGGGCTCACTTACAATTTTGCCTAAGAACACAGCCATGAATAAAGAATGGTACCAACACATCCTCCGAGAGCAACTTCTCCCAACCATACAGGAACAGTTGGTGACGAACAATGCCTTTTGCAGCATGATGGAGTGGCTTGGGGAACAAAACATCAATATTTTGGGTCCATGGCCAGGAAATTCCCCAGACCTTAATCCCATTGAGAGCTTGTGGTCAATCCTCAAGAGGCGGGTGGACAAACAAAACCCCCACAAATTCAAACAAACTCCAAGCATTGATTATGCAGGAATGGGCTGCCATCAGTCAGGATGTGGCCCAGAAGTTAATTGACAGCATGCCAGGGTGGATTGCATAGGTCTTGAAAAGAAGGGTCAACACTGCAAGTATTGACACTTTGCATCAACTTCATGTAATTGTCAATAAAAGCCTTTGACACTCGTTAAATGCTTGTAATTATACTTCAGTATTCCATAGTAACATCTGACAAAAATATCTAAAGACACTGAAGCAGCAAACTTTGTGAAAATTAATATTTGTGTCATTCTCAAAACTTTTGGCCACGACTGTACAACTGGTGACGAAATCAGCATGCATGTGCCCGGCCCGCCACAAGGAGTCGCTACAGAGCGATGGGACAAGGACATCCCAGCCGGCCAAACGCTGGTCCAATTGTGCGCCGCCTCATGGATCTCCCGGGTCGTCCCCAGCTGCGACACAGCCTGGGATCAAACCCAGGTCTGTAGTGACACCTCAAACCTTAGACCGCTGCGCCACTCGGAAGGCCATCATTTTGGACACCAGGAAGAGTACAGGGATCCATAATAAATAAAAAATACCTTTTGATGTAAATGTTTGAGGACAAGGTTATGTTCTTTCTGGATTCCATGAGAATGACAATTGCAGAGAAAGAGACAGGTCTACAACTCTTACAATTCCAACTAATAAATCATGCAAGATAATGTTCTTAATTTTACCTCTAAAGTGGAGATGCTTAAAAATGTTTTTTTTTTGCCCGCTCAACAGACGTCTATATAGGTCTGTTAATACTAGTAAAGGCCCAGTGCACAAAAATCATATTTTTTCATTCATATTTTTTTTACATTCTGATATTTCAGCACCCCTATCTCCCTATCTATCTCTGATTTATATGCATTTATGTGCCAGACCACGCCCATGTGAATGTTTATTGGTCAATAACGGCCATATTTTTTTAGGTACTTGTCTGAAAAATATTGGGTTAAGAGACTTTTGTCCATAGATGCCACATATCCAGTTTTGTGCAGATTGGTCATTCGTTGCCAGAAGAGTAGCGTTTTAAGTGTTTTTCACAAAATTCTAAATGGCGGAAATCTATAATGGTGGACCTTATGGGTCCCTGAGACAAATGTGTTCCTTGTGAAGAGAGAGAACTAAGTACCGAATTTCATGACTTTAGGTCAAAGGGGGTGAGGGTGTGACTTTTCAAAATTTTCATTTTCAATCTCTTGTTATAGCGCCACCATCTGGCCAATCAGTGTAATTTTGTAAATCCCGGATCTCTATGGCAAGACGTATCATACACCCACCTTTCACTAACATATGAACGAATAAATGGAGACAGATTCACAGTCCCCTACCCGATTTCATCAAGTGGGACAATAATTATCTGAACGATTGTAGTCTACAGCGCCACAGAAACGTGTGGCTCCTACTACAACCATAGAGTCAAAGACTGTGATAGAGTATTCCAGCCAGAGTAAAGACTGGCTCCTAAATACATATCCGGTTGGAAATACGAAAACTTCCGGTGAACTTCCTGGTTTTGTTTGCATAGCGGCTAACTTTGCTAGCTATGTCATTTCCAACTCTTTAAAACGCTCTTTGTATGTCCGTGAGTCAAACTGTGTTGGAAACGTTAAAACGCACTCTCTCGTTGACAAGACCTGCAATGGCTTGCTCTTAGTCATGCAAGTAACGTTAGTTGAAATGTAGTAACTGTTAGCTAACGGCTAACTTGACAGCTAATGTAGCTAGGAGAGTAATAGGATGTGCTGTTAGGAAGTTAGCCAGCCAACACTGATTATGTTTCTGCTTATTCGTCTGTTATGCTTCTACTTGTTTTAAATAACTTCTGCGCTATGGACACCGAGGGAATAGAGATCCGTATAAAGACTCCCGTCGGGGATATGGACTCATCCGTGGACTGCCCATCACTTTTGAGCTTCAATGACTTGTTGGTGAGCGCTAGCTACAGTTGCAAAGTTTACAGTTGGCTAGGCTAAGGACCTAGCTAGTTAACAACTGTTTTGCTTTACCGTTCATATCTTTCTAAATCTATTTTGCAGGTCGCTATAAGGGATGTCATGCCCGAAACCACAATCACTGCGTTTGAATGTAAGTTACCTCATGAAAAGATTGACATTGTGAGATTTCATCAGCCTGGTTTCCTGTTGTGGAGACAGTTTTTCATTACACCAACCAAATGTTTAAGTCCGTTTGGCAGACTTCTACCCAACTATGTTTAGTTACAACTGAAAAGCTCAGTCTACTACTTGTACTCAATTGCTACTTAACTTGCCTTTTTAGCTGTATTGTCCTTAATACCCAATAAGATTGATTGTCTTCAGTTTTTGCACATCAAAAGGATCATGTAGGCCATGTTCCTGGGTGCAAGTTGCCTCTAAGACACTGATCTTGGGTCAGTAGCATTTTTCCCGGTAGTGGTTAGGATGGGGAAGCTGATCCAAGATCGGTACTAGGGGGAAACGTAGTCCGGACCAAGTTTGTGAAGCCAGGACCATTATAGGCCTGCTTCCATTAAAGGCACCATATTTAAACTCTAGTCCTCACGTGTCTGATTTTCTTATCCTGTAACTTTAGGATGAATGAATTGCTTTGTTGGATGTTATACATTGGCTTTCACCGTTACAAAGCAGTCATCTATTTAAAGGCAGAATACTCTGCGCAGGTGTAGAGCTGTGGTTGAGGGTAACACTCCCGGTACAAGTCACACATACAATTCCCCACTGGAGACCAGGGTTCAATCCCTGCATCCACCTTTCCTATTGTGTCCCCCACCTGCCAAAACCCCGCTCTGATTTCCATACTGTTTCAATAAAGTGTCAAAATACTCTCCAAAATATATATATTTGAATACACATCACTGGACCTTGAGTGCTGAAGTTAATAACAGCATTGCTTTGATGGAATCATATTCTTAACAATTTGCTCTATTGATTTTGTTCAAATTAATCAATCTCTATTTAAACTATCATGATGATGACACAACCCAGTAACTATAGCTGTTGATGACACAGCCCAGTAACTACAGCTGTTAATGATAACAGCTCAGTAAATATAGCTGTAAATGATAACACAGCCCAGTAACTACAGCTGTTAATAATGACACAGCCCAGTAACTACAGCTGTTAATGATGACAGCCCAGTAACTACAGCTGTTGATGATAACACAGCCCATTAACTATAGCTGTTAATGATAACACAGCCCAGTAACTACAGCTGTTAATGATGACACAGCCCAGTAACTACAGCTGTTAATGATGACAGCCCAGTAACTACAGCTGTTAATGATAACACAGCCCATTAACTATAGCTGTTAATGATGACACAGCCCAGTAACTATAGCTGTTAATGATAACACAGCCCAGTAACTATAGCTGTTAATGATGACACAGCCCAGTAACTACAGCTGTTAATGATGACAGCCCAGTAACTACAGCTGTTAATGACGACACAGCCCACTAACTATAGCTGTTAATGATGACACAGCCCAGTAACTATAGCTGTTAATGATAACACAGCCCAGTAACTACAGCTGTTAATGATAACACAGCCCAGTAACTATAGCTGTTAATGATGACACAGCCCAGTAACTACAGCTGTTAATGATGACAGCCCAGTAACTACAGCTGTTAATGATGACACAGCCCAGTAACTATAGCTGTTAATGATAACACAGCTCAGTAACTACAGCTGTTAATGATGACAGCCCAGTAACTACAGCTGTTAATGATGACACAGCCCAGTAACTATAGCTGTTAATGATGACACAGCCCAGTAACTATAGCTGTTAATGATGACACAGCCCAGTAACTACAGCTGTTAATGATAACACAGCCCAGTAACTATAGCTGTTAATGATGACACAGCCCAGTAACTACAGCTGTTAATGATGACACAGCCCAGTAACTACAGCTGTTAATGATGACAGCCCAGTAACTATAGCTGTTAATGATAACACAGCCCAGTAACTACAGCTGTTAATGATGACAGCCCAGTAACTACAGCTGTTAATGATGACACAGCCCAGTAACTATAGCTGTTAATGATGACACAGCCCAGTAACTATAGCTGTTAATGATAACACAGCCCAGTAACTACAGCTGTTAATGATAACACAGCCCAGTAACTATAGCTGTTAATGACACAGCCCAGTAACTACAGCTGTTAATGATGACAGCCCAGTAACTACAGCTGTTAATGATGACACAGCCCAGTAACTATAGCTGTTAATGATGACACAGTCCAGTAACTATAGCTGTTAATGATAACACAGCCCAGTAACTACAGCTGTTAATGATGACAGCCCAGTAACTATAGCTGTTAATGATAACACAGCCCAGTAACTATAGCTGTTAATGATAACACAGCCCAGTAACTATATCTGTTAATGATGACAGCCCAGTAACTATAGCTGTTAATGATGACACAGCCCAGTAACTATAGCTGTTAATGATAACACAGCCCAGTAACTACAGCTGTTAATGATAACACAGCCCAGTAACTATAGCTGTTAATGATGCCACAGCCCAGTAACTATAGCTGTTAATGACAACACAGCCCAGTAACTATAGCTGTTAATGATGACACAGCCCAGTAACTATAGCTGTTAATGATAACACAGCCCAGTAACTATAGCTGTTAATGATGACAGCCCAGTAACTATAGCTGTTAATGATAACACAGCCCAGTAACTATAGCTGTTAATGATGACAGCCCAGTAACTATAGCTGTTAATGATGACAGCCCAGTAACTATAGCTGTTAATGATAACACAGCCCAGTAACTATAGCTGTTAATGATGACAGCCCAGTAACTATAGCTGTTAATGATGACACAGCCCAGTAACTATAGCTGTTAATGATAACACAGCCCAGTAACTACAGCTGTTAATGATAACACAGCCCAGTAACTACAGCTGTTAATGATAACACAGCCCAGTAACTACAGCTGTTAATGATAACACAGCCCAGTAACTATAGCTGTTAATGATGACACAGCCCAGTAACTACAGCTGTTAATGATGACACAGCCCAGTAACTACAGCTGTTAATGATGACACAGCCCAGTAACTACAGCTGTTAATGATGACAGCCCAGTAACTACAGCTGTTAATGATGACACAGCCCAGTAACTATAGCTGTTAATGATGACACAGCCCAGTAACTATAGCTGTTAATGATAACACAGCCCAGTAACTACAGCTGTTAATGATAACACAGCCCAGTAACTATAGCTGTTAATGATGCCACAGCCCAGTAACTATAGCTGTTAATGACAACACAGCCCAGTAACTATAGCTGTTAATGATGACACAGCCCAGTAACTATAGCTGTTAATGATAACACAGCCCAGTAACTATAGCTGTTAATGATGACAGCCCAGTAACTATAGCTGTTAATGATAACACAGCCCAGTAACTATAGCTGTTAATGATGACAGCCCAGTAACTATAGCTGTTAATGATGACAGCCCAGTAACTATAGCTGTTAATGATAACACAGCCCAGTAACTATAGCTGTTAATGATGACAGCCCAGTAACTATAGCTGTTAATGATGACACAGCCCAGTAACTATAGTTGTTAATGATAACACAGCCCAGTAACTACAGCTGTTAATGATAACACAGCCCAGTAACTACAGCTGTTAATGATAACACAGCCCAGTAACTATAGCTGTTAATGATGACACAGCCCAGTAACTACAGCTGTTAATGATGACACAGCCCAGTAACTACAGCTGTTAATGATGACACAGCCCAGTAACTACAGCTGTTAATGATGACAGCCCAGTAACTACAGCTGTTAATGATGACACAGCCCAGTAACTATAGCTGTTAATGATGACACAGCCCAGTAACTATAGCTGTTAATGATGACACAGCCCAGTAACTATAGCTGTTAATGATAACACAGCCCAGTAACTACAGCTGTTAATGATGACAGCCCAGTAACTACAGCTGTTAATGATGACACAGCCCAGTAACTATAGCTGTTAATGATGACACAGCCCAGTAACTATAGCTGTTAATGATAACACAGCCCAGTAACTACAGCTGTTAATGATAACACAGCCCAGTAACTACAGCTGTTAATGATAACACAGCCCAGTAACTATAGCTGTTAATGATGACACAGCCCAGTAACTACAGCTGTTAATGATGACACAGCCCAGTAACTACAGCTGTTAATGATGACACAGCCCAGTAACTACAGCTGTTAATGATAACACAGCCCAGTAACTACAGCTGTTAATGATGACAGCCCAGTAACTACAGCTGTTAATGATGACACAGCCCAGTAACTATAGCTGTTAATGATGACACAGCCCAGTAACTATAGCTGTTAATGATGACACAGCCCAGTAACTACAGCTGTTAATGATAACACAGCCCAGTAACTATAGCTGTTAATGATGACACAGCCCAGTAACTACAGCTGTTAATGATGACACAGCCCAGTAACTACAGCTGTTAATGATGACAGCCCAGTAACTATAGCTGTTAATGATAACACAGCCCAGTAACTACAGCTGTTAATGATGACAGCCCAGTAACTACAGCTGTTAATGATGACACAGCCCAGTAACTATAGCTGTTAATGATGACACAGTCCAGTAACTATAGCTGTTAATGATAACACAGCCCAGTAACTACAGCTGTTAATGATGACAGCCCAGTAACTATAGCTGTTAATGATAACACAGCCCAGTAACTATAGCTGTTAATGATGACAGCCCAGTAACTATAGCTGTTAATGATAACACAGCCCAGTAACTATAGCTGTTAATGATGACAGCCCAGTAACTATAGCTGTTAATGATGACACAGCCCAGTAACTATAGCTGTTAATGATAACACAGCCCAGTAACTACAGCTGTTAATGATAACACAGCCCAGTAACTATAGCTGTTAATGATGCCACAGCCCAGTAACTATAGCTGTTAATGACAACACAGCCCAGTAACTATAGCTGTTAATGATGACACAGCCCAGTAACTATAGCTGTTAATGATAACACAGCCCAGTAACTACAGCTGTTAATGATAACACAGCCCAGTAACTATAGCTGTTAATGATGACACAGCCCAGTAACTATAGCTGTTAATGATGACACAGCCCAGTAACTATAGCTGTTAATGATAACACAGCCCAGTAACTACAGCTGTTAATGATGACAGCCCAGTAACTACAGCTGTTAATGATGACACAGCCCAGTAACTATAGCTGTTAATGATGACACAGCCCAGTAACTATAGCTGTTAATGATAACACAGCCCAGTAACTACAGCTGTTAATGATAACACAGCCCAGTAACTACAGCTGTTAATGATAACACAGCCCAGTAACTATAGCTGTTAATGACACAGCCCAGTAACTACAGCTGTTAATGATGACACAGCCCAGTAACTACAGCTGTTAATGATGACACAGCCCAGTAACTACAGCTGTTAATGATAACACAGCCCAGTAACTACAGCTGTTAATGATGACAGCCCAGTAACTACAGCTGTTAATGATGACACAGCCCAGTAACTATAGCTGTTAATGATGACACAGCCCAGTAACTATAGCTGTTAATGATGACACAGCCCAGTAACTACAGCTGTTAATGATAACACAGCCCAGTAACTATAGCTGTTAATGATGACACAGCCCAGTAACTACAGCTGTTAATGATGACACAGCCCAGTAACTACAGCTGTTAATGATGACAGCCCAGTAACTATAGCTGTTAATGATAACACAGCCCAGTAACTACAGCTGTTAATGATGACAGCCCAGTAACTACAGCTGTTAATGATGACACAGCCCAGTAACTATAGCTGTTAATGATGACACAGTCCAGTAACTATAGCTGTTAATGATAACACAGCCCAGTAACTACAGCTGTTAATGATGACAGCCCAGTAACTATAGCTGTTAATGATAACACAGCCCAGTAACTATAGCTGTTAATGATGACAGCCCAGTAACTATAGCTGTTAATGATAACACAGCCCAGTAACTATAGCTGTTAATGATGACAGCCCAGTAACTATAGCTGTTAATGATGACACAGCCCAGTAACTATAGCTGTTAATGATAACACAGCCCAGTAACTACAGCTGTTAATGATAACACAGCCCAGTAACTATAGCTGTTAATGATGCCACAGCCCAGTAACTATAGCTGTTAATGACAACACAGCCCAGTAACTATAGCTGTTAATGATGACACAGCCCAGTAACTATAGCTGTTAATGATAACACAGCCCAGTAACTACAGCTGTTAATGATAACACAGCCCAGTAACTATAGCTGTTAATGATGACACAGCCCAGTAACTACAGCTGTTAATGATGACACAGCCCAGTAACTACAGCTGTTAATGATGACACAGCCCAGTAACTACAGCTGTTAATGATGACAGCCCAGTAACTATAGCTGTTAATGATAACACAGCCCAGTAACTATAGCTGTTAATGATGACAGCCCAGTAACTATAGCTGTTAATGATAACACAGCCCAGTAACTATAGCTGTTAATGATGACAGCCCAGTAACTATAGCTGTTAATGATGACACAGCCCAGTAACTATAGCTGTTAATGATAACACAGCCCAGTAACTACAGCTGTTAATGATAACACAGCCCAGTAACTATAGCTGTTAATGATGACACAGCCCAGTAACTATAGCTGTTAATGACAACACAGCCCAGTAACTATAGCTGTTAATGATGACACAGCCCAGTAACTATAGCTGTTAATGATAACACAGCCCAGTAACTACAGCTGTTAATGATAACACAGCCCAGTAACTATAGCTGTTAATGATGACACAGCCCAGTAACTACAGCTGTTAATGATGACACAGCCCAGTAACTACAGCTGTTAATGATGACACAGCCCAGTAACTACAGCTGTTAATGATGACAGCCCAGTAACTACAGCTGTTAATGACACAGCCCAGTAACTACAGCTGTTAATGATGACAGCCCAGTAACTACAGCTGTTAATGATGACACAGCCCAGTAACTATAGCTGTTAATGATGACACAGTCCAGTAACTATAGCTGTTAATGATAACACAGCCCAGTAACTACAGCTGTTAATGATGACAGCCCAGTAACTATAGCTGTTAATGATAACACAGCCCAGTAACTATAGCTGTTAATGATGACAGCCCAGTAACTATAGCTGTTAATGATGACACAGTCCAGTAACTATAGCTGTTAATGATAACACAGCCCAGTAACTACAGCTGTTAATGATGACAGCCCAGTAACTATAGCTGTTAATGATAACACAGCCCAGTAACTATAGCTGTTAATGATGACAGCCCAGTAACTATAGCTGTTAATGATAACACAGCCCAGTAACTATAGCTGTTAATGATGACAGCCCAGTAACTATAGCTGTTAATGATGACAGTCCAGTAACTATAGCTGTTAATGATAACACAGCCCAGTAACTATAGCTGTTAATGATAACACAGCCCAGTAACTACAGCTGTTGATGATAACAGCCCATTAACTATAGCTGTTAATGATAACACAGCCCAGTAACTACAGCTGTTAATGATGACAGCCCAGTAACTATAGCTGTTAATGATGACACAGCCCAGTAACTATAGCTGTTAATGATGACACAGCCCAGTAACTATAGCTGTTAATGATAACACAGCCCAGTAACTACAGCTGTTAATGATAACACAGCCCAGTAACTATAGCTGTTAATGATGACACAGCCCAGTAACTACAGCTGTTAATGATGACAGCCCAGTAACTACAGCTGTTAATGACGACACAGCCCAGTAACTATAGCTGTTAATGATGACACAGCCCAGTAACTATAGCTGTTAATGATAACACAGCCCAGTAACTACAGCTGTTAATGATAACACAGCCCAGTAACTATAGCTGTTAATGATGACACAGCCCAGTAACTACAGCTGTTAATGATGACAGCCCAGTAACTACAGCTGTTAATGATGACACAGCCCAGTAACTATAGCTGTTAATGATAACACAGCCCAGTAACTACAGCTGTTAATGATGACAGCCCAGTAACTACAGCTGTTAATGATGACACAGCCCAGTAACTATAGCTGTTAATGATGACACAGCCCAGTAACTATAGCTGTTAATGATAACACAGCCCAGTAACTACAGCTGTTAATGATAACACAGCCCAGTAACTACAGCTGTTAATGATAACACAGCCCAGTAACTACAGCTGTTAATGATGACACAGCCCAGTAACTATAGCTGTTAATGATGACACAGCCCAGTAACTACAGCTGTTAATGATGACAGCCCAGTAACTATAGCTGTTAATGATAACACAGCCCAGTAACTACAGCTGTTAATGATGACAGCCCAGTAACTACAGCTGTTAATGATGACACAGCCCAGTAACTATAGCTGTTAATGATGACACAGCCCAGTAACTATAGCTGTTAATGATGACACAGCCCAGTAACTATAGCTGTTAATGATAACACAGCCCAGTAACTACAGCTGTTAATGATGACAGCCCAGTAACTACAGCTGTTAATGATGACACAGCCCAGTAACTATAGCTGTTAATGATGACACAGCCCAGTAACTATAGCTGTTAATGATAACACAGCCCAGTAACTACAGCTGTTAATGATAACACAGCCCAGTAACTACAGCTGTTAATGATAACACAGCCCAGTAACTATAGCTGTTAATGATGACACAGCCCAGTAACTACAGCTGTTAATGATGACACAGCCCAGTAACTACAGCTGTTAATGATGACAGCCCAGTAACTACAGCTGTTAATGATGACACAGCCCAGTAACTATAGCTGTTAATGATGACACAGCCCAGTAACTACAGCTGTTAATGATAACACAGCCCAGTAACTATAGCTGTTAATGACACAGCCCAGTAACTACAGCTGTTAATGATGACAGCCCAGTAACTACAGCTGTTAATGATGACACAGCCCAGTAACTATAGCTGTTAATGATGACACAGTCCAGTAACTATAGCTGTTAATGATAACACAGCCCAGTAACTACAGCTGTTAATGATGACAGCCCAGTAACTATAGCTGTTAATGATAACACAGCCCAGTAACTATAGCTGTTAATGATGACAGCCCAGTAACTATAGCTGTTAATGATAACACAGCCCAGTAACTATAGCTGTTAATGATGACAGCCCAGTAACTATAGCTGTTAATGATGACAGCCCAGTAACTATAGCTGTTAATGATGACACAGCCCAGTAACTATAGCTGTTAATGATAACATCTCAGTAACTATAGCTGTTAATGATGACACAGCCCAGTAACTACAGCTGTTAATGATGACAGCCCAGTAACTACAGCTGTTAATGATGACAGCCCAGTAACTATAGCTGTTAATGATAACACAGCCCAGTAACTATAGCTGTTAATCTGTGTTTCAGATGAGGATGAGGTGGGCGATAGAATCACTGTGAGGAGTGATGAAGAACTCAAAGCCATGTTGTCATATGTGAGTATTGTTCTCTTCAACATGACACTTTGTTGAACTCCCATACCCCCAGTTTACCTGACTAGCCTCCCATACCCCCAGTTTACCTGACTAGCCTCCCATACCCCCAGTTTACCTGACTAGCCTCCCATACCCCCAGTTTACCTGACTAGCCTCCCATACCCCCAGTTTACTTGACTAGCCTCCCATACCCCCAGTTTACCTGACTAGCCTCCCATACCCCCAGTTTACCTGACTAGACTCCCATACCCCCAGTTTACCTGACTAGACTCCCATACCCCCAGTTTACCTGACTAGACTCCCATACCCACAGTTTACCTGACTAGCCTCCCATACCCCCAGTTTACCTGACTAGACTCCCATACTCCCAGTTTACCTGACTAGACTCCCATACCCACAGTTTACCTGACTAGACTCCCATACACTGCCATAACAACAGTTTACCTGACTACTCTGCCATAACAACAGTTTACCTGACTACTCTGCCATAACAACAGTTTACCTGACTACTCTGCCATAACAACAGTTTCCCTGACTACTCTGCCATAACAACAGTTTCCCTGACTACTCTGCCATAACAACAGTTTCCCTGACTACTCTGCCATAACAACAGTTTCCCTGACTACTCTGCCATAACAACAGTTTACCTGACTACACTGCCATAACAACAGTTTACCTGACTACTCTGCCATAACAACAGTTATGTATAAATATATAAATATAACATATATAAATTAACAGTGACATCATATAGGCTAATTAAAGTTACATTGACAAATAAAAATGCAAATGAACCCCCCCCCCAAAAAAAAAATATATATATTTTCTGGTGTGGGTCTTTTTGATTGAGACGACAGCCTTTGTGTTGAATGAGTGTTGCTATGGCCAAAGATTGAAAATAACACTGCATTTGGAAAATAAATTATCTCCTGTTGAAGAATTCTTAAAAATGGAATAAAGTAAATATAATTACTGACCCCGGTATACCATTGAGGCAGCAATTATAACCTTCTTTTCACTCCATTGAGTGTTTTTTGTTGAAGGGGGGAAGCTATTAAAAATCTATTACAACAGATCTTTTCACCCAGGGCCACAGTGTGCTCATTGCTAAGCAGACTGGTAAAGATGACAAGTAACTCTACATATTTCTGTCTCCTACAACAAAGCACTGTATGTGGGTGATTCCACGCCAGCGGGAGCAGAACATATTTCTGTCTCCTACAACAAAGCACTGTATGTGGGTGATTCCACGCCAGCGGGAGCAGAACATATTTCTGTCTCCTACAACAAAGCACTGTATGTGGGTGATTACAGAACATATTTCTGTCTCCTACAACAAAGCACTGTATGTGGGTGATTCCACGCCAGCGGGAGCAGAACATATTTCTGTCTCCTACAACAAAGCACTGTATGTGGGTGATTCCACGCCAGCGGAGCAGAACATATTTCTGTCTCCTACAACAAAGCACTGTATGTGGGTGATTCCACGCCAGCGGGAGCAGAACATATTTCTGTCTCCTACAACAAAGCACTGTATGTGGGTGATTCCACGCCAGCGGGAGCAGAACATATTTCTGTCTCCTACAACAAAGCACTGTATGTGGGTGATTCCACGCCAGCGGGAGCAGAACATATTTCTGTCTCCTACAACAAAGCACTGTATGTGGGTGATTCCACGCCAGCGGGAGCAGAACATATTTCTGTCTCCTACAACAAAGCACTGTATGTGGGTGATTCCACGCCAGCGGGAGCAGAACATATTTCTGTCTCCTACAACAAAGCACTGTATGTGGGCGATTCCACGCCAGCGGGAGCAGAACATATTTCTGTCTCCTACAACAAAGCACTGTATGTGGGCGATTCCACGCCAGCGGGAGCAGAACATATTTCTGCTATCTCGGGTTGTTGTAGCAATTCTCACATAGAAACTTCATTGGGAGGAAGTGTTTTTTAAAAATATATTAAATATATTTTTCAACATTTGTGCCACGTTTGAGAGAATCCTGATGAATGTGTCCGTTGTAGACCCTTTTAAACCTTTACAATCCTCCTGTAAGACCTTATGCTCCGTGAACCAGACATGTTATACTCCTTATCGTCAGCTTTAACATACGGAGTACATGTAGATTCTTATGTACATTTCCACATTCATTTATTCAACAGAAAATAATATAAATGTTTCTGCAAAATCAAAAAGGACACTTTTGAGATTATAAAAATAAAAATGTTGAATAAATTATTGTGGACATTTTTATTTTAGAATCGGGACATATGTTAGAGCACACTATATGAAGTATAATGCCACCAACCCGTACGGTTCATAGATCCTAAGGTCTTACAGGAAGCATATATAGGTCTATACAATGGCCGCTTTCATCATGCTTTTCTTTTTAAATACAATGTCAAACATCCTTCCTCCCAATGAAGTTCCTATGTGAGAATTGCCAGAACATTACAAAAATATTTTTCATCTCCCGCTAACGTGGAATCGCCCGTGTCTGATGTGCCAATCGGTGTCGTCATGGCAACACGTGATCTTTTCGGCAAATGCCGCCAACCTTCAGCCCTCTGCATTGGACCGGGTTCAGGCAAAAGAGTGACAGCAATAACATAAAGATGTGTTATGGACTTCACCAAGGCTGCGAAGGTGAATTAGACACGTCCACACGTTTTATTTCAGCCTCTGAGCTCAAACGGAGAGAGAAGTGAGGATTTGTATACCCATTTAAAATGCCTCATGGACGGATGTACCTGATAGGTCTATGCCTTCATGTTGAGGAAGTAACAGGACACTCAAATGTGTTATGTTTCTATGGAAACATAATCTGTTGTATAGAGGCTATACTTGTGTTTGGAACACATCTCTCCTGGGTTTTTTTGTCTTGTTGATTTACTTTTCAAGTCCCCCCCCCTCTGCCCCCGCGTGATGTTACCATCTTCCTTCATAGTTACTGTTCACATCACGGACATTAAGAGTAATGACTTGTAATGGGCTTCTTCACGAGGTACACTGAAAAGCTAAATGAACTATCCATTTTTATTATTTATTATTCAGTACTTAAAGTTTCGCCTCATTAAAAAGCAGGCCCCCCTGGGCGGAGAATATTTGTCAAAATCTACTCTTCATCTGGGGATGTCTTTTACCCCCCATCAGCTTACAATGATGGCACTGTAGCCACAGGCTGAATCTCCTCTGTTTCAGGGACTTTATTACTCCTTCGTCTTGGATGCTTTGTTGTCATTGGGTAACATCGGGTATCCCAGGGTTTGCTGGTGCTAGTGTGAAGCTGATTGAACGGGCAGAGTGGCCTAGACAGCTGTAGTGGTGTCGAGCTGTAGTGAGAAGGAGGACGGGAAACATATTGACCTTGTCTTGATTGATTTACAAGTCCCTCACCCTCAGGGGATACT
>NW_024608473.1:27500-63850 GCF_018296145.1 Oncorhynchus tshawytscha
ACTGAGAGAGAGAGGCTGGGGTGAGAGAGAGACTGGAGAGAGAGAGGCTGGGGTGCTGGAGACTGAGAGAGAGAGGCTGGGTGCTGGGGTGAGAGAGAGAGGCTGGGTGCTGGGGTGAGAGAGAGAGGCTGGGTGCTGGGGTGAGAGAGAGAGAGGCTGGGTGCTGGGGTGAGAGAGAGAGGCTGGGTGCTGGGGTGAGAGAGAGAGGCTGGGTGCTGGGGTGAGATAGAGAGGCTGAGAGAGAGAGACTGGGTGCTGGGGGGGCGAGAGAGAGGCTGGGTGCTGGGGTGAGAGAGAGGCTGGGAGAGAGAGGCTGAGTGCTGGGGTGAGAGAGAGACTGAGAGAGAGAGGCTGGGTGCTGGGGTGAGAGAGAGAGGCTGGGTGCTGGGGTGAGAGAGACTGGAGAGAGAGGCTGGGTGCTGGGGTGAGAGAGAGAGGCTGGGTGCTGGGGTGAGAGAGAGAGGCTGGGTGCTGGGATGAGAGAGAGAGGCTGGGGTGAGAGAGAGAGGCTGGGTGCTGGGGTGAGAGAGAGAGGCTGGGTGCTGGGGTGAGCGAGAGAGGCTGGGTGCTGGGGTGAGCGAGAGAGGCTGGGTGCTGGGGTGAGAGAGAGGCTGGGTGCTGGGGTGAGAGAGAGAGGCTGGGTGCTGGGGTGAGAGAGAGAGGCTGGGTGCTGGGGTGAGAGAGAGAGGCTGGGTGCTGGGGTGAGAGAGAGAGGCTGGGTGCTGGGGTGAGAGAGAGGCTGGGTGCTGGGGTGAGAGAGAGGCTGGGTGCTGGGGTGAGAGAGAGAGGCTGGGTGCTGGGGTGAGAGAGAGTGGAGAGAGAGAGGCTGGGTGCTGGGGGGTGAGAGAGAGAGGCTGGGTGCTGGGGCGAGAGAGACTGGGTGCTGGGGTGAGAGAGAGACTGGAGAGAGAGAGGCTGGGTGCTGGGGTGAGAGAGAGACTGGAGGGAGGGAGACTGTGCTGGAGCGAGAGAGAGACTGGAGAGAGAGAGACTGGGTGCTGGGGTGAGAGAGAGACTGGAGAGAGAGAGGCTGGGTGCTGGGGTGAGAGAGAGAGGCTGGGTGCTGGGGTGAGAGAGAGAGGCTGGGTGCTGGGGTGAGAGAGACTGGGTGCTGGGGTGAGAGAGAGACTGGGTGCTGGGGTGAGAGAGAGACTGGAGAGAGAGAGGCTGGGTGCTGGGGTGAGAGAGGGAGGGAGACTGGGTGCTGGGGCGAGAGAGGGAGGGAGGGAGACTGGGTGCTGGGGTGAGAGAGGGAGGGAGGGAGACTGGGTGCTGGGGGGAGAGGGAGAGAGAGGGAGGGAGGGAGGGAGACTGGGTGCTGGGGCGAGAGAGAGACTAGAGGGAGGGAGACTGGGTGCTGGGGCGAGAGAGAGACTAGAGGGAGGGAGACTGGGTGCTGGGGCGAGAGAGAGACTAGAGGGAGGGAGACTGGGTGCTGGGGGCGAGAGAGAGACTAGAGGGAGGGAGACTGGGTGCTGGGGCGAGAGAGAGACTAGAGGGAGGGAGACTGGGTGCTGGGGCGAGAGAGAGAGACTGGGTGCTGGGGTGAGAGAGAGAGACTGGGTGCTGGGGCGAGAGAGAGACTAGAGGGAGGGAGACTGGGTGCTGGGGCGAGAGAGAGACTGGGTGCTAGAGGGAGGGAGACTGGGTGCTGGGGCGAGAGAGAGACTAGAGGGAGGGAGACTGGGTGCTGGGGCGAGAGAGAGACTAGAGGGAGGGAGACTGGGTGCTGGGGCGAGAGAGAGACTAGAGGGAGGGAGACTGGGTGCTGGGGCGAGAGAGAGACTAGAGGGAGGGAGACTGGGTGCTGGGGCGAGAGAGAGACTAGAGGGAGGGAGACTGGGTGCTGGGGCGAGAGAGAGAGACTGGGTGCTGGGGTGAGAGAGAGAGACTGGGTGCTGGGGCGAGAGAGAGACTAGAGGGAGGGAGACTGGGTGCTGGGGCGAGAGAGAGAGACTGGGTGCTGGGGCGAGAGAGAGAGGCTGGGTGCTGGGGTGAGAGAGAGAGAGGCTGGGTGCTGGGGGAGAGAGAGAGGCTGGGTGCTGGGGAGAGAGTGGTGGGTTCTGGGTAGAGGACTAGAGAACTGTGGGTGCCCATGAGTGGAAAGAATCAACACAGCCACTGCAAAGTAATCAATCAAAATTGACAGCGCCTTTAACATAGACTTTAATGGTATTGTGTTGAGCAAAATGTGCAGTGTGGCTTCGTTTCCCTCTAAAACTCACTAAAGCTCTAATTCATTTGTTTTTCCATTTGTGTTTTAACACGTTTTCTCAACGTTTTCACGACTAAGAAAGAAAGTGTTGTTGATGTGTGTTCAGTGTCACCAATGAAACAATGAGTTGTTCCTTGTCTGTCACTGGGCTCTTGTTCACAGTTGATAAGAGTTAGGATATTACACAATGCACTATTGTCCTCAAACTCCACTCTGGACCTCAACGCCAGTTCCACTGTATGTTTCCATTGTTCCCCTCTAATCAGGGACTGATGTAGACCTGGGACACCAGGTGGGTGTGTAATTAATTATCAGGTAGGACAGAAAAGCCAGCAGGCTCCGGACCTCATAGGGTCAGAGTTGAATACTGCTCTATTGAATACTTGGAGTATGTTAATGTACAGTGCATAAATAGAAGCTGTTTGTCTTGGAAAAGAGTGTTTGGACATAGTTCCCCACAGCCCATGTCTCCATCTAGCTGAGAGAGAGGACATAGTTCCCCACAGCCCATGTCTCCATCTAGCTGAGAGAGAGGACATAGTTCCCCACAGCCCATGTCTCCATCTAGCTGAGAGAGAGGACATAGTTCCCCACAGCCCATGTCTCCATCTAGCTGAGAGAGAGGACATAGTTCCCCACAGCCCATGTCTCCATCTAGCTGAGAGAGGACATAGTTCCCCACAGCCCATGTCTCCATCTAGCTGAGAGAGAGGACATAGTTCCCCACAGCCCATGTCTCCATCTAGCTGAGAGAGAGGACATAGTTCCCCACAGCCCATGTCTCCATCTAGCTGAGAGAGAGGACATAGTTCCCCACAGCCCATGTCTCCATCTAGCTGAGAGAGAGGACATAGTTCCCCACAGCCCATGTCTCCATCTAGCTGAGAGAGAGGACATAGTTCCCCACAGCCCATGTCTCCATCTAGCTGAGAGAGAGGACATAGTTCCCCACAGCCCATGTCTCCATCTAGCTGAGAGAGAGGACATAGTTCCCCACAGCCCATGTCTCCATCTAGCTGAGAGAGAGGACATAGTTCCCCACAGCCCATGTCTCCATCTAGCTGAGAGAGAGGACATAGTTCCCCACAGCCCATGTCTCCATCTAGCTGAGAGAGAGGACATAGTTCCCCACAGCCCATGTCTCCATCTAGCTGAGAGAGAGGACATAGTTCCCCACAGCCCATGTCTCCATCTAGCTGAGAGAGAGGACATAGTTCCCCACAGCCCATGTCTCCATCTAGCTGAGAGAGAGGACATAGTTCCCCACAGCCCATGTCTTCATCTAGCTGAGAGAGAGGACATAGTTCCCCACAGCCCATGTCTCCATCTAGCTGAGAGAGAGGACATAGTTCCCCACAGCCCATGTCTTCATCTAGCTGAGAGAGAGGACATAGTTCCCCACAGCCCATGTCTCCATCTAGCTGAGAGAGAGGACATAGTTCCCCACAGCCCATGTCTCCATCTAGCTGAGAGAGAGGACATAGTTCCCCACAGCCCATGTCTCCATCTAGCTGAGAGAGAGGACATAGTTCCCCACAGCCCATGTCTCCATCTAGCTGAGAGAGAGGACATAGTTCCCCACAGCCCATGTCTCCATCTAGCTGAGAGAGAGGACATAGTTCCCCACAGCCCATGTCTCCATCTAGCTGAGAGAGAGGACATAGTTCCCCACAGCCCATGTCTCCATCTAGCTGAGAGAGAGGACATAGTTCCCCACAGCCCATGTCTCCATCTAGCTGAGAGAGAGGACATAGTTCCCCACAGCCCATGTCTCCATCTAGCTGAGAGAGAGGACATAGTTCCCCACAGCCCATGTCTCCATCTAGCTGAGAGAGAGGACATAGTTCCCCACAGCCCATGTCTCCATCTAGCTGAGAGAGAGGACATAGTTCCCCACAGCCCATGTCTCCATCTAGCTGAGAGAGAGGACATAGTTCCCCACAGCCCATGTCTCCATCTAGCTGAGAGAGAGGACATAGTTCCCCACAGCCCATGTCTCCATCTAGCTGAGAGAGAGGACATAGTTCCCCACAGCCCATGTCTCCATCTAGCTGAGAGAGAGGACATAGTTCCCCACAGCCCATGTCTCCATCTAGCTGAGAGAGAGGACATAGTTCCCCACAGCCCATGTCTCCATCTAGCTGAGAGAGGACATAGTTCCCCACAGCCCATGTCTCCATCTAGCTGAGAGAGAGGACATAGTTCCCCACAGCCCATGTCTCCATCTAGCTGAGAGAGAGGACATAGTTCCCCACAGCCCATGTCTCCATCTAGCTGAGAGAGAGAGGACATAGTTCCCCACAGCCCATGTCTCCATCTAGTACAGGTGTTACTTCACGTCTCCATCTAGCTGCGTTTGTGTAACTGAAACGGAGCATAACTACAATTGTCTGTCACTAGTCCTCCACATCTCCAGCCAAGCAGCAACCCATTTATAAACAGAGCCTGAAAAAAAAACAGATTTTCCTAATTCCCCTCTCTCTCTCCCGGTCTCCAGAGCCACATCTCAATCATTTTTCTGCACAGCTAATTTCAGATTCACCCTCATTTCGCCTTTTTAAACGATTCCTTTTCAGCACCATTTGTAAATGGCCCTGTGATGTGTTCTAAAATTTAGTCAATTACTGTTTCAGCCGGCAAGACTCCAGGGATCCGGAACATACACGGCCTGAAGGTACCATCTCAATAATTGTTTCAGGAGAAAAGTTGGGGCGAAATGGATTGGTAACGCTGTGTTCCACTTATTGAAATGTGAATTGAAGTCAAGGTTCTCTTTCGTACACACACACACACACACACCCCTCTCTCCGCTTTGTATTTATATATGTAGATGTGTGGCTGTAGTCCTTTCTTTTTTTTCTCCATATCTCTCTCTATCTCTCTATCTCTCTATCTCTCATTCTCATCTCTCTCATTCTCATCTCTCTCATTCTCTCTCTCTCTTCTCTCATTCTCTCATTCTCTCTCTTCTCTCATTCTCTCTTTCTCCTCATTCTCTCATTCTCTCTCTTCTCTCATTCTCTCTTCTCATTCTCTCTCTCCCTCTCATTCTCTATTCTACTCTCCCTCTCATTCTCTCTTTCTCTCTCTTCTCTCATTCTCTCTCTCTCCTCTCTCCCTTCATTCTCTATTCTACTCTCTCTCTCATTCTCTTTTTCTCCTCTCTCTCATTCTCTCCTCTCTCTTTCTCTCTCTCGCTCTCTCTCCTTATTCAGCTCCCAGTACTCATTTGGTTACTCTGTGATGGGCGGCTAAGAGCAGGGTATTATATTCTAAGCTGCCCCCCAATGCATCATGGTCCCCTCAATTTTCACACATCTGATTGGATGTTGAAGATGAGCAGGGTAAGACCTAGTAAGTCAAGCAGCACCACGGAGGAAAGGCTTTTCACCCGACCATGAAATAGTCATTACCCAGAAACCCCCATTCAGAAACACCCCGGACTCTCCATCTTCATGTTCTGCTCATATGTTAGCTATTGAAACCCTTCTGCTAATTACAATGTCTTAAATGGGTTAACCAAGCTGACAACCGTGTCTCTAGGTCATTCATAAATCCATGTTCCATTGTAATAAGACTACATTGCGTTGTGTTTTCATCGTAGGGCCGGGCTTCCCTTGAAATGCTGAAATCGCTGTACCTGTATTTTATTTAACATTTACGTCAAGGCTTCCTGTTGACAATGTTTTGATGGGGAATCTCTTTAAACGTGGAATCTTTGTTTCTCCATAGATGATGTTGAAACTCTTTGATCATGTTTCATCTCAAATGAATTGGCAATGAGGAACAAGACACTGTACATTTAAATGAGGTCTTCTGTGGGCACTAATTAAAGGGAGAATCACTGCCTTGGTGGACCATACAAGGTGACCTGTGGACCCCAATTAAACAAGTTATTTTTAGAACGACCGCCCCGTTTCCCTCTGGTTTCTGTTGAATCCGGGTGTGCTGGGTCTTCGGTGTAAAACTCCACCATACCCGTGCAGAGCTGGACAGAAGTACATTTCCTAGAGAGATGGTACTTTTCCTCCTAATGTGAGTCTTTCAATCAGTTTTTTCATCGATGCTCCTCCCATTCTCCCATAGTCTATCTCTCTCTCCCTGTCTCTCTCTCCTCTCTCTCTCCCTGTCTCCCTCGTTCTCTCTCCTCTCTCTCTCCCTGTCTCTCTCTCCGGTCTCTCCCTGTCTCCCTCGTTCTCTCTCCTCTCTCTACCCCTGTCTCTCTCTCCGCTCTCTCCCTGTCTCCTCGTTCTCTCTCCTCTCTCTGCTCTCTCCCTGTCTCTCTCTCCGCTCTCTCTGTCTCCCTGTCTCTCTCTCCGCTCTCTCCCTGTCTCTCTCCGCTCTCTCCCTGTCTCCTTCGTTCTCTCTCCTATCGCTCTCTCCCTCTCTCTCTCCGCTCTCTCCCTGTCTCCCTCGTTCTCTCTCCTATCGCTCTCTCCCGGTCTCTCTCTCCGCTCTCTCCCTGTCTCCCTCCTTCTCGCTCCTATCGCTCTCTCCCTGTCTGTCTCTCCGCTCTCTCCCTGTCTCCCTCACTCTCTCTCCTCTATCTCTCTCTCCCTGTCTCCCTCATTCTCTCTCCCTGTCTCCCTCATTCTCTCTCCCTGTCTCTCTCTCCGCTCTCTCCCTGTCTCTCTCTCCGCTCTCTCCCTGTCTCCCTCATTCTCTCTCCTCTATCTCTCTCTCCCTGTCTCTCTCTCCCTGTCTCCCTCGTTCTCTCTCTCCTCTATCGCTCTCTCCCTGTCTCACTCGTTCCTTCGCTCTCTCCCTGTCTCTCTCTCCGCTCTGTCCCTGTCTCCCTCATTCTCTCTCCGCTCTCTCCCTGTCTCCCTCGTTCTCTCTCCTCTCTCTCTCTCTGTCTCTCCCTCGTTCTCTCTCCTCTATCGCTCTCTCCCCGTCTCTCTCTCCGCTCTCTCCTTGTCTCCCTCACTCTCTCTCCTCTATCGCTCTCTCCCTGTCTCCCTCATTCTCTCTCCGCTCTCTCCCTGTCTCCCTCGTTTCTCTCTCCTATCGCTCTCTCCCTATCGCTCTCTCCGCTCTCTCCCTGTCTCCCTCATTCTCTCTCCTCTATCGCTCTCTCCCTGTCTCCCTCATTCTCTCCCTGTCTCTCTCTCCGATCTCTCCCTGTCTCCCTCGTTCTCTCTCCTCTCTCTCTCCCTGTCTCTCTCTCCCTGTCTCCCTCGTTCTCTCTCCTCTATCGCTCTCTCCCTGTCTCCCTCATTCTCTCTCCTCTATCGCTCTCTCCCTGTCTCCCTCATTCTCTCTCCTCTATCTCTCTCTCCCTGTCTCCCTCGTTCTCTCTCCTCTATCTCTCTCCGTCTCCCTCGTTCTCTCTCCTCTATCTCTCTCTCCCTGTCTCCCTCGTTCTCTCTCCTCTATCTCTCTCTCCCTGTCTCCCTCGTTCTCTCTCCTCTGTCTCTCTCTCCCTGTCTCCCTCGTTCCCTCTCCTCTGTCTCTCTCTCCCTGTCTCCCTCGTTCCCTCTCCTCTATCTCTCTCTCCCTGTCTCCCTCGTTCCCTCTCCTCTATCTCTCTCTCCCTGTCTCCCTCGTTCCCTCTCCTCTATCTCTCTCTCCCTGTCTCCCTCGTTCCCTCTCCTCTATCTCTCTCTCCCTGTCTCCCTCGTTCCCTCTCCTCTATCTCTCTCTCCCTGTCTCCCTCGTTCCCTCTCCTCTATCTCTCTCTCCCTGTCTCCCTCGTTCCCTCTCCTCTATCTCTCTCTCCCTGTCTCCCTCGTTCCCTCTCCTCTATCGCTCTCTCCCTGTCTCTCCCTCCGCTCACTCCCTGTCTCCCTCATTCTCTCTCCTCTATCTCTCTCTCCCTGTCTCCCTCGTTCCCTCTCCTCTATCTCTCTCTCCCTGTCTCCCTCGTTCCCTCTCCTCTATCTCTCTCTCCCTGTCGTCTCTCTCGTTCCCTCTCCTCTATCTCTCTCTCCGTCTCCCTCGTTCCCTCTCCTCTCTCTCCCTGTCTCCCTCGTTCACTCTCCTCTATCGCTCTCTCCCTGTCTCACTCTCCGCTCTCTCCCTGTCTCTCTCTCCTCTCTCTCCCTGTCTCCCTGTCTCACTCTCCGCTCTCTCCCTGTCTCTCTCTCCTCTCTCTCCCTCTCTCCCTGTCTCACTCTCCGCTCTCTCCCTGTCTCTCTCTCCGCTCTCTCCCTGTCTCCCTCATTCTCTCTCCCTGTCTCCCTCATTCTCTCTCCCTGTCTCCCTCATTCTCTCTCCCTGTCTCTCTCTCCGCTCTCTCCCTGTCTCCCTCATTCTCTCTCCCTGTCTCCCTCATTCTCTCTCCCTGTCTCCCTCATTCTCTCTCCGCTCTCTCCCTGTCTCCCTCATTCTCTCTCCGCTCTCTCCCTGTCTCCCTCATTCTCTCTCCGTCTCCCTCATTCTCTCTCCGCTCTCTCCGTCTCCCTCATTCTCTCTCCTCTATCGCTCACTCCCTGTCTCCCTCATTCTCTCTCCTCTATCTCTCTCTCCCTGTCTCCCTCATTCTCTCCTCTATCTCTCTCTCCCTGTCTCCCTCGTTCCCTCTCCTCTATCTCTCTCTCCCTGTCTCCTCGTTCTCTCTCCTCTATCTCCATCTCCCTCGTTCTCTCTCCTCTATCTCCCTGTCTCCCTCGTTCTCTCTCCTCTATCTCCCTGTCTCCCTCGTTCCCTCTCCTCTATCTCCCTGTCTCCCTCGTTCTCTCTCCTCTATCTTCCTGTCTCCCTCGTTCCCTCTCCTCTATCTCCCTGTCTCCCTCGTTCTCTCTCTATCTTCCTGTCTCCCTCGTTCTCTCTCCTCTATCTCCCTTTCTCCCTCGTTCTCTCTCCTCTATCTCTCTCTCTCCCTGTCTCCCTCATTCTCTCTCCTCTATCTCTCTCTCTCTCCCTGTCTCCCTTGTTCTCTCTCCTCTATCTCTCTCCCTGTCTCCCTCGTTCTCTGTCCTGTCTCCCTCGTTCTCTGTCCTGTCTCCCTCGTTCTCTGTCCTGTCTCCCTCTCGTTCTCTCTCCTGCCTCCCTTGTTCTCTCTCCTGTCTTCCTGGTTCTCTCTCCTCTCTCTCTCCCTCGTTCTCTCTCTCTCCCTCGTTCTCTCTCCTCTCTCTCTCCCTCGTTCTCTCTCCTCTCTCTCTCCCTCGTTTCCCTCGTTTTCTCTCCTCTATCTCCCTCATTCTCTCTCCTCTGTCTCCCTCGTTCTCTGTCCTGTCTCCCTCGTTCTCTCTCCTGCCTCCCTTGTTCTCTCTCCTGTCTTCCTGGTTCTCTCTCCTCTATCTCTCTCTCTCTCCCTCTCCCTAGTTTTCTCTCCTGTCTCCCTTGTTCCCTCTCTGTCTCTCTCTGTCTCCCTCATTCTCTATTTTTCTGTCTTCCTCGTTCTCTATCTTTCTCTCTTATACTCTCTCTCTCCTGCTCTCTCCCTCTCTCTCAAGCTACTCCTCCCCTCTCTCTCTTTCTCTCTAACAAAAGTCAATTAACCCTCAGTTTGAACTAAGAGAAAAAGAGAGCAAGAGAGAGAGATTGTGTTGTGTTGAGTCAGTCAATGGGTTCATTAGAAGGCCTGTGTGCTTGCTGCCTGCCTGGCTGGCTGTTGGCCTTGCCAACTTATTGTCTCTGTCTCTTTTTGGCTGCAGGTGAACACAAGGCCCAATGACTGCTCCCCTGCCGCCATCGGCTCTATGCCCAACAATAGGTGAGGAGTCTGGAGGGTTAAGGCCCAACTGCCTGGGAGTGGATGGAGGAGGCATGGATGGGGGAATGTATGGAAATGCCGATGGGTGAATGAGTGTGTTGGTGGATGGATAGATGGGTGAATGAGTGCGTTGGTGGATGGATAGATGGGTGAATGAGTGTGTTGGTGGATGAGTGTGTTGGTGGATGGATAGATGGGTGAATGAGTGTGTTGATGGATGGGTGAATGAGTGTGTTGGTGGATGGGTGAATGAGTGCGTTGGTGGATGGATAGATGGGTCAATGAGTGCGTTGGTGGATGGATAGATGGGTCAATGAGTGCGTTGGTGGATGGATAGATGAGTGTGTTGGTGGATGGATAGATGGGTGAATGAGTGTTTGGTGGATGGATAGATGGGTGAATGAGTGTGTTGGTGGATGGATAGATGGGTGAATGAGTGCGTTGGTGGATGGATAGATGGGTGAATGAGTGCGTTGGTGGATGGATAGATGGGTGAATGAGTGCGTTGGTGGATGGATAGATGGGTGAATGAGTGCGTTGGTGGATGGATAGATGGGTGAATGAGTGCGTTGGTGGATGGATAGATGAATGAGTGTGTTGGTGGATGGATAGATGGGTGAATGAGTGTGTTGGTGGATGGATAGATGGGTGAATGAGTGCGTTGGTGGATGGATAGATGGGTGAATGAGTGTGTTGGTGGATGGGTGAATGAGTGTGTTGGTGGATGGATGGATAGATGGGTGAATGAGTGCGTTGGTGGATGGATAGATGGATAGATGGGTGAATGAGTGTGTTGGTGGATGGATAGATGGGTGAATGAGTGTTTGGTGGATGGATAGATGGGTGAATGAGTGTGTTGGTGGATGGATAGATGGGTGAATGAGTGCGTTGGTGGATGGATAGATGGGTGAATGAGTGCGTTGGTGGATGGATAGATGGGTGAATGAGTGTGTTGGTGGATGGATAGATGGGTGAATGAGTGTTTGGTGGATGGATAGATGGGTGAATGAGTGCGTTGGTGGATGGATAGATGGGTGAATGAGTGCATTGGTGGATGGATAGATGGGTGAATGAGTGCGTTGGTGGATGGATAGATGGGTGAATGAGTACGTTGGTGGATGGATAGATGGGTGAATGAGTGCGTTGGTGGATGGATAGATGGGTGAATGAGTGCGTTGGTGGATGGATAGATGGGTGAATGAGTGCGTTGGTGGATGGATAGATGGGTGAATGAGTGCGTTGGTGGATGGATAGATGGGTGAATGAGTGCGTTGGTGGATGGATAGATGGGTGAATGAGTGCGTTGGTGGATGGATAGATGGGTGAATGAGTGCGTTGGTGGATGGATAGATGGGTGAATGAGTGCGTTGGTGGATGGATAGATGGGTGAATGAGTGCGTTGGTGGATGGATAGATGGGTGAATGAGTGTTTGGTGGATGGATAGATGGGTGAATGAGTGTTTGGTGGATGGATAGATGAGTGAATGAGTGTTTGGTGGATGGATAGATGGGTGAATGAGTGTTTGGTGGATGGATAGATGGGTGAATGAGTGTTTGGTGGATGGATATATGATTGTGCTTCTCAGATAGACAGTGTTTTTGAATATCTTGCTATCTATGTACAGGAGCAGTCAAGTTTGGACAGAACTATTCATTCAAAGGTTTTTCTTTATTTTTACAATTTTCTACATTGTAGAATAATAGTGAAGACATCAACACTATGAAATAACACATATGGAATCATGTGTTAAACATTCTTCAAAGTAGCCTCCCTTTGCCTTTCTCTTTGCTTATTTGAGCTGTTCTTGCCATACTATGGACTTGGTCTTTTACCAAATAGGGTTACCTTCTGTACACCACCTAACTTGTCACAACACAACTGATTGGCTCAAATGCATTGAGGAGGAGGAAAGAAATTCCACAAATGAACTTAACAAGGCACACCTGTTAATTGAAATGCATTCCAGGTGACTACCTCATGAAGCTGGTTGAGAGAATGCCAAAAATGTGCAAAGATGTAATTTTTGCACATTTTTGGCATTCTCTCAACCAGCTTCATGAGGTAGTCACCTGGAATGCATTTCAATTAACAGGTGTGCCTTAAATTCATTTGTGGAATTTCTTTCCTCCTTAATGCATTTGAGCCAATCAGTTGTGTTGTGACAAGTTAGGGGTGGTGTACAGAAGGTAGCCAAGTCCATATTAGCAAGAACAGCTCAAATAGGCAAAGAGAAACGAGAGTCCGTCATTACTTTTAGACATGAAGGTCAGTCAATCTGGAAAATTTCAAGAACTTTGAACGTTTCTTCAATTGCAGTCGCAAAAATTATCAAGTGCTATGATGAAACTGGCTCTGATGAGGACCGCCACAGGAAAGCAAGACCCAGAGTATAAGTTCATTAGACTTACCAGCCTCGGAAATTGCAGCCCAAATAAATGCTTCACTGAGTTTAAGTAACAGACACATCTCCACATCAACTGTTCAGAGGAGACTGCGTGAATCAGGCCTCCATGGTCGAATTACTGCAAAGAAACCACTACTAAAGGACACCAATAAGAAGAGACTTGCTTGGGCCAAGAAACACGAGCAATTTTTTACCTTTATTTTACTAGGTAAGTCAGTTAAGAACAAATTCTTATTTTCAATGACGGCCTAGGAACAGTGGGTTAACTGCATGTTCAAGGGCAGAACGACAGATTTGTACCTTGTCAGCTCGGGGGTTTGAACTTGCAACCTTCCGGTTATTAGTCCAACGCTCTAACCACTAGGCTACGCTGGACATTAGACTGGTGGAAATCTGTCCTTTGGTCTGATGAGTCCAAATTTTGAGATTTTTGTTTCCAACAGCCGTGTCTTTGTGAGATGCAGAGTAGGTTAACGGATGATCTCCGCATGTGTGTGTTACGCACGCCTCTATGAAGAGGGAACGCAACACCCTGCTACAACTAAACTCTCTGTGAAGCGAAAAAGGTATGGACTGTAGGTGCGAGTAAAAATGACAACAAGCAGAATGTGGTACCGTTTACAAGGACTTTATTCCTTTACACGGTAATATGGGGAAAAGGGGCTGGACGGAACCAAAGCAAAGAACGTAAATCTCAAAGCCCCCCCTCCTATCTTACCTGCCTACCCACTACTTACCTAATTTAGCACCACCTGGTGCCCTAACCAAAATACAAGGGGTGGTCCGCCCAGGTCTTACCTAGTGTGCCTAGACAGCGAATATGCTACGGGTATATGTATGCCCGTGGGCCTCTTGCCTAAGCACTCCCTAGGTGCCTTCCCCTTCCCCCCTGGGAACAAATGAAACAGAATATTAAACAATTTCACAAACTAACTAAGAAACAAAGGACATCAAATAAGTTCTATCTGAGCAACAAACTCACAAAACATACCAACTCTCAGCAATGAACTCCCAGCAAAATCAACCTCTAGCAAAATCTCTCTCTAGCAAAATCTCTACAATGACCTCCCAGCAAATCTCTCTAGCAAATCTACCTCCAGCAAAATCCTCTACAAAAAAGAAAAGATCTCCCTCCTGAACAGAACACTGGCTTTTATATAGCGTCAGAAGGAATGGGTAATTGGAGACAGCTGTGTCTTGACGAGGGGGCGGGGTCAGCTCTCCAATTAGCCCTGGAGTCGACCAATCAGCTGCTTGAGGGATTTCAGGAAGCCATTTCCTGAAATAAACACATGCAAATACACAAACTACAACACATAATCTGGGGAACGTAACAGTGTGGTTCCCACTGTGAAGCATGGAGGAGGAGGTGTGATGGTGTGGATGTTCTTTTGCTGGTGGTACTGTCATTGATTCATTTAGATTTCAAGTCACACTTAACCAGCATGGCTACCACAGCATTCTGCAGCAATAAGCCATACCATCTGGTTTGTGCTTAGTGGGACTATCATTTGTTTTTCAGCAGGACAATGACCCAACACACCTCCAGGCTGTGTAATGGCTATTTGACCAAGAAGGAGAGTGATGGAGTGCTGCATCAGATGACCTGGCCTCCACAATCACCCGACCTCAACCCAATTGAGATGGTTTGAGATGAGTTGGACTGCAGAGTGAAGGAAAAGCAGCCAACAAGTGCTCAGCATATGTGGGAATTCATTCGAGACTGTTGGAGAAGCATTCCAGATGAAGCTGGTTGAGAGAATGCCAAGAGTGTGCAAAGCTGTCGTCAAGGCAAAGGGTGGCTACTTTGACAAACACTTTTTTGGTTACTGCATGATTCCATATGTGATATTTAATAGTTTGGACGTCTTCACTGTTATTCTACAATGTAGAAAGAAAAGAAAAAGCTAAGAATGAGCAGGTGTGTCCAGACTTTTGAATGGTACTGTAGACTATAGTGTAGACATCACACCTTTGCTCTGTAGTCTGTGTCTTTTGACTGAACCCAGATGTTGTCATTTTTCAGTCCCAGTCTAAAGAAGTCCTCCGCAGAGCTAAAGAAGATTTTGACTAATGGACAGGTATTGTATTTCTCCCCCTTCTGAACTAACACACACGTGTCCCCAATGGCTGTCCTCAGGGCCTTGGCCTGCATCCTGTTAGTCCCTGTCCTCAGGGCCTTGGTCTGCACCCTGTTAGTCCGTGTCCTCAGGACCTTGGTCTGCACCCTGTTAGTCCCTGTCCTCAGGGCCTTGGCCTGCATCCTGTTAGTCCCTGTCCTCAGGGCCTTGGTCTGCACCCTGTTAGTCCCTGTCCTCAGGACCTTGGTCTGCACCCTGTTAGTCCCTGTCCTCAGGGCCTTGGCCTGCACCCTGTTAGTCCCTGTCCTCAGGGCCTTGGCCTGCACCCTGTTAGTCCCTGTCCTCAGGGCCTTGGCCTGCACCCTGTTAGTCCCTGTCCTCAGGGCCTTGGCCTGCACCCTGTTAGATCCTTTTATAGAAGACACATCATGTCCCTGTCCTCAGGGCCTTGGCCTGACCCTGTTAGATCCTGTTATAGAAGACACATCATGTCCCTGTTAGTGAGTGTTGTCCTGTTATAGAAGACACATCATGTCCCTGTTAGTGAGTGTTGTCCTGTTATAGAAGACACATCATGTCCCTGTTAGTGAGTCTGGTCCTATTATAGAAGACACATCATGTCCCTGTTAGTGAGTGTTGTCCTGTTATAGAAGACACATCATGTCCCTGTTAGTGAGTCTGGTCCTATTATAGAAGACACATCATGTCCCTGTTAGTGAGTGTTGTCCTGTTATAGAAGACACATCATGTCCCTGTTAGTGAGTGTTGTCCTGTTATAGAAGACACATCATGTCCCTGTTAGTGAGTGTTGTCCTGTTATAGAAGACACATCATGTCCCTGCTACTGAGTGGCCGGTCATTGATTTCCTCTGAAAGCTGCTGCCCACTTCCTGTTTCACCGCCTGCCCCGGTCGACATCTTTATCCTGACCTACTGGATAGATATTCATTGTCTTAGCTGAGCGCTGTTGCCTAGGACACACTCACACACGTAAGGCCAGGCAAAGTGTGTCAAGCAGACAATTAAGCCCAGCCACTTCCTCGATGTCACCTGTAACACATTGGTCTAATGGAGCCATACTCCCCTCTCCCTCTCTCTCTCCCTCTCTCCCTCTCTCCCTCTGTCTCTGACACCTGACAAGTATCTCCCCCTCCTGCTCTCTCAGTCTCTGACACCTGACAAGTATCTCCCCCTCCTGCTCTCTCTGTCTCTGACACCTGACAAGTATCTCCCCCTCCTGCTCTCTCTGTCTCTGACACCTGACAAGTATCTACCCCCTCCTGCTCTCTCTCCCTCTCTGTCTCTGACACCTGACAAGTATCTCCCCCTCCTGCTCTCTCCCTCTCTGTCTCTGACACCTGACAAGTATCTCCCCCTCCTGCTCTCTCCCTCTCTGTCTCTGACACCTGATAAGTATCTCCCCCCTCCTGCTCTCTCTGTCTCTGACACCTGACAAGTATCTCCCCCTCCTGCTCTCTCTCCCTCTCTGTCTCTGACACCTGACAAGTATCTCCCCCCTCCTGCTCTCTCCCTCTCTGTCTCTGACACCTGATAAGTATCTCCCCCTCCTGCTCTCTCCCTATCTGTCTCTGACACCTGACAAGTATCTCCCCCTCCTGCTCTCTCCCTCTGTCTCTGACACCTGACAAGTATCTCCCCCTCCTGCTCTCTCTGTCTCTGTCTCTGACACCTGACAAGTATCTCCCCCCTCCTGCTCTCTCTGTCTCTGACACCTGACAAGTATCTCCCCCTCCTGCTCCTCTCTCTCTCTCTCTGTCTCTGACACCTGACAAGTATCTCCTCCCTCCTGCGATCTCCCTCTCTGACACCTGACAAGTATCTCCCCCTCCTGCTCTCTCTGTCTCTGACACCTGACAAGTATCTCCCCCTCCTGCTCTCTCTGACACCTGACAAGTATCCCCCTCCTGCTCTCTCTGTCTCTCTCTCTCTCTCTCTCTGACACCTGACAAGTATCCCCCTCCTGCTCTCTCTCTCTCTCTCTGACACCTGACAAGTATCCCCCTCCTGCTCTCTCTCTCTCTCTCTCTCTCTCTCGGTCTCTCTGACACCTGACAAGTGTCTCACCCCCTCCCATGTAACCCAATCAATGGGGCTGAATTGGAGTAGGTGGTGGTGGTGCTGGGTCATTTTAACCCCCAGTGTAGCCCCTTTCCCCCTGGCCAAAATGAACCTTGACAGCAGGCCATTGACTTGATATCATGCTGGTCTCAGCAGCACAAACAAGCATCTGCCCACACAATCAGGCTATTGACAAGCCTGCTAGCCAGGACCAGCCCCTACCCCATCCACCCAAACAGATGTCTCTATCTAATACAGGTTATGAGATATAAATATTTATCTGATAGCTGTCATGGGGTTTAAATGGGAAGGGTGTTGGAGATTGGGGGTTGTTGTAGGTATTGATGAAGTGACAAGGGTCACGCAAGCCGAGGACATGTCTTTATTAGGCTATAGAACTGAGCCCGTGTCCTCACTCACAACAGAGCTGGTAAACTGGGATGGCTCGGGGTTGTTTCAGTGTGTTTTGTCCTGAAGCAGAGCAGAATGTGTGTATAAGGTTGATTAAGTAATAAGCTGGTGGAAACGGACCATTTTATGCGTATGAATTACCAGGCTCTTCATTAAAACACTCACGACAGGTGTGATGGAGAAAGATAATTGTCTGTAAGATTTCAGAAATGTCAACAAAACTAAATGCGTTGGACAAGAGCGGATCATTTTAGTGAAATAGATTCTGCTTCATATTTTGGTGGAGATGCTCCTGTATTGCTAGAACAACATCATGTTGTGGTCCTTTCCCGCTTACGACCCTGGAAAAGCAGGAAGTGTTTATTTGACTACAGGTGAAATAAGTTATGATGAACTTCTCAAGGTGGTGAATGTGCGGTGATGAGCTCGATGCTAATTTCCAGGAAATAGGCCTATCTGGGATATTCATTTCCAGGAAATAGGCCTATCTGGGATATTCATTTCCAGGAAATAGGCCTATCTGGGATATTCATTTCCAGGAAATAGGCCTATCCGGGATATTATTTGTAGGCTATGCTGGTGACATCATGGTGCTTGGCTGCCATTTGAAAAATAAAAATGATATTTTGTCTCATCATGAAGCTTATCCACTTTATCTGCCAAGTGACCATGTGCCAAGACCAGATCACTATCTGCCAAGTGAGAATGTGCCAAGACCAGATCACTCTATCTGCCAAGTGAGAATGTGCCAAGACCAGATCACTCTATCTGCCAAGTGACCATGTGCCAAGACCAGATCACTTTATCTGCCAAGTGACCATGTGCCAAGACCAGATCACTCTATCTGCCAAGTGACCATGTGCCAAGACCAGATCACTCTATCTGCCAAGTGACCATGTGCCAAGACCAGATCACTTTATCTGCCAAGTAGGAATATGCCAAGACCAGATCACTTTATCTGCCAAGTGACCATGTGCCAAGACCAGATCACTCTATCTGCCAAGTAGGAATATGCCAAGACCAGATCGGACGAGTTTGCTCTTTATCTAAAAACGTTTGTAGCAAAACCATCAGTAGAGTTTAAGAGGAGATGGGAGCACATTGAACTGCTGTGTTTCATCTGAAGACGTGTTTTTAGAAGCACTACGTCATTACAAACGTTTATATTCACAACAAGTCAGTTTGATGGAAACACCTCTGTCAGTGAAATGTCTTTTTGTGTGAATATTAGAATAGTGGCTGGATGGACACCTGGCTGTGATACTTTTATTCCGTGCAGTATACTCTTTTTTTTTTTTTGGTTAGTAAATGCAGTGTGTGTGTGTGTGTGTTGTAACACACACCCCCTACCCTCCTCCCATCAGTCTGACAGAAGGAAACTTTTCCCCAGCCTCCCCTCCGTGTCACACGGGGCCATGTTATATTACCCCGTTCTGACACCTTTTATCAACACAGGACTGGAACGACGACAGCAAACAAATCATCATTAAACTCTCCATCACTCCTCCCCCACCCGCCCCCCTACACACCATTGTCCTTTTAGAAATTGGACAGCAAATGTTGTATTGATCTCACTCTCTCTTTCCCCTCTCTCTCTCTTTCCCTCTCTCTCTCTTTCCCTCTCGCTCTCTTTCCCTTTACATCTCTCTCTCTCCACTCTCTCTCTCTCCCTCTCTCTCTCCCTCTCTCTCTCCCCTCTCTCTCTCTCCACTCTCTCTCTCTCCCCTCTCTCTCTCTCCCCTCCCTCTCTCCCTCTGAACTTGGGATGACCTGAATGCCTGTTTCCTTGTTTATGGCCTCCAGTAACATTCCTCTCTCTCTCTCGCTCTCCCTCGCTCTCCTTCGCTCTCCCCCTCCCTCTCTCCCTCTCCCTCTCTCTCTCTCTCTCGCTCTCCCTCGCTCTCCTTCGCTCTCCCCCTCCCTCTCTCTCTCTCTCCTTCTCTCTCCCTCTCCCTCGCTCCCTCCCTCTCTCTCTCCTCTCTCTCCTCCTCCTCCCTCCCCCCCCTTTCTAAATCTCCATTGACATCTCTATCTTCTATCTCCTATCCTATTAGTATTGATCTCTGTTTGTGCCTCTATAGATCAATGGCCAAGACATACAATACCAGGAGCAGCTTGGCCATGGAAACGGAGGGACCGTGTACAAGTAGGTGCCTGTCTGTACTTTACTGTCGGCCTTCGTGCCAACACTGGTAGGTATAACAATAAGAATGGTGTTGAGAGAAGAGACGTGGTGGGAGTATGGGCTTCTCAGTGAAGGGTAGAGAGAAGAGACGTGGTGGGAGTATGGGCTTCTCAGTGAAGGGTAGAGAGAAGAGACGTGGTGGGAGTATGGGCTTCTCAGTGAAGGGTAGAGAGAAGAGACGTGGTGGGAGTATGGGCTTCTCAGTGAAGGGTAGAACCTGGCCTTTAACAACATGATTTGGGTTACTACTTGACTTCATTAAAGTGTCACTCACCCCCTCACATATACAACCCATGTTACAATCCAGACTTTTACAACTACAAATTTTCTTTCTTTTTCTCTCCCTATTTCTCTGTTCTCCTTTTCTCACCATATCTATCGATCTCTCTTTTTCTCTCTCTCTTTCTCTCTGTCTGTGTCTCTCTCTCTTTCTCTCTGTCTGTGTCTCTCTCTCTCTGTCTGTTTCTGTCTGTCTGGATCTCTCTCTGTCTGTGTCTCTCCTCTCTTTCTCTCTGTCTGTGTCTCTCTCTCTCTGTCTGTTTCTGTCTGTCTGGATCTCTCTCTGTCTGTTAATCTCTGGTGTCCCTCTGAAATCCATCAGGCTGGTTAGTGTCTGGGGCGCGAGTGGCGATTCAATTTATTTATGTATTTTCTTTACGATGTGAAGGTTGCCAAACGTATGTGGTATTGATCTGGTATGAGAGTGATTGTCCCACTGGACCATACAGCATGTTACCTGGAGAGAAGACTCTCCTCCCAAATCACCTGACTGATGTGTTGTCAACACACACACACACACACACAGAGAGTCACTGGGGCATTTGGTTCGTCACATTCAAATCTTTCCCCCCCTTATAACTTTCCTTCTCTTCTCTGTCCTCCTCTCCTCCTCCTCCTCCTCCTCCTCCCTTCATCTCCTCCTCCCTTCATCTCCTCCTTCTCTTCTCTGTCCTCCTCCTCCCTTCATCTCCTCCTCCTCGTCTCTGTCCTCCACTTCTATTCTCTGTCCTCCTCCTCCCTTCATCTCCTCCTTCTCTTCTCTGTCCTCCACTTCTATTCTCTGTCCTCCTCCTCCTTCATCTCCTCCTCCCTTCATCTCCTCCTTCTCTTCTCTGTCCTCCTCCTCCCTTCATCTCCTCCTTCTCTTCTCTGTCCTCCTCCTCCCTTCATCTCCTCCTCCTCGTCTCTGTCCTCCACTTCTATTCTCTGTCCTCCTCCTCCCTTCATCTCCTCCTCGTCTTCTCTGTCCTCCTCCTCCCTTCATCTCCTCCTCGTCTTCTCTGTCCTCCTCCCTTCATCTCCTCCTCGTCTTCTCTGTCGTCCTCCTCCCTTCATCTCCTCCTCGTCTTTTCTGTCCTCCTCCCTTCATCTCCTCCTCCTCTTCTCTGTCCTCCTCCCTTCATCTCCTCCTCGTCTTCTCTGTCCTCCTCCCTTCATCTCCTCCTCGTCTTCTCTGTCGTCCTCCTCCCTTCATCTCCTCCTCGTCTTTTCTGTCCTCCTCCCTTCATCTCCTCCTCCTCTTCTCTGTCCTCCTCCCTTCATCTCCTCCTCGTCTTCTCTGTCCTCCTCCCTTCATCTCCTCCTCGTCTTCTCTGTCCTCCTCCTCCCTTCATCTCCTCCTCGTCTTCTCTGTCCTCCTCCTCCCTTCACCTCCTCCTTCTCTTCTCTGTCTTCCTCTGTCCTCCTCTCCTCCTTCTCTTCTCCGTCCTCCTCTTCTCTGTCCTCCTCTCCTCCTCCTCTTCTCTGTCCTCCTCTTCTCTGTCCTCCTGTTATTGAACTGTTTTATTGAGATAGTGATATTGATCACTTCTCTAACCTTGACTTGACGGAGAGAGAGGCTGTGCTTCTGTCGTCTCTGTCAGAGCTCCTCGTAAATTTCATCCGGAGCAAATCCTGTTTATTTCTTTAACAGTCTTGTTCAGGCTTTTTCCTGTTGTTTTCTTCACGTTTCTTTGGCCGTTTTATTGTGGTGAGGTTGTTTCATTAACTATCTCTTATAGTTGAGGGAGAAAGCGACTGGCTATTCGCTCGGCTTGGGAAATTGTTCCGCTGGGCTGAGGAAAGCCAATATTGCAAACCTCCGACAACTTCTCAGTCAATTGAGCTCAGCAGAAAATCCATCCGGTTCTGTGGCAGATTGTTTTTCTGGTCGGGAGAGAAACTGCTGATCTCATTGTTTTCTCCGTCTGTCCAATTGTTCATGTTAGTTTTGGTTTTGTTATGTTTTCTGTTAGTATTTTTGTCAACATGCAAACAAGGCAGCACCTCAAATATTGTACTCGGGCTGTACATTAAACCTGACTGTTTATATAGATGGAGTTGGCTCCTATCAGGCTGTACATTTTACCTGACTGTTTATATAGATGGAGTTGGTTCCTATCAGGCTGTACATTTTACCTGACTGTTTATATAGATGGAGTTGGCTCCTATCAGGCTGTACATTAAACCTGACTGTTTATATAGATGGAGTTGGCTCCTATCAGGCTGTACATTTTACCTGACTGTTTATATAGATGGAGTTGGTTCCTATCAGGCTGTACATTAAACCTGACTGTTTATATAGATGGAGTTGGTTCCTATCAGGCTGTACATTAAACCTGACTGTTTATATAGATGGAGTTGGTTCCTATCAGGCTGTACATTAAACCTGACTGTTTATATAGATGGAGTTGGCTCCTATCAGGCTGTACATTTTACCTGACTGTTTATATAGATGGAGTTGGCTCCTATCAGGCTGTACATTTTACCTGACTGTTTATATAGATGGAGTTGGTTCCTATCAGGCTGTACATTTTACCTGACTGTTTATATAGATGGAGTTGGTTCCTATCAGGCTGTACATTTTACCTGACTGTTTATATAGATGGAGTTGGCTCCTATCAGGCTGTACATTTTACCTGACTGTTTATATAGATGGAGTTGGCTCCTATCAGGCTGTACATTTTACCTGACTGTTTATATAGATGGAGTTGGTTCCTATCAGGCTGTACATTTTACCTGACTGTTTATATAGATGGAGTTGGCTCCTATCAGGCTGTACATTTTACCTGACTGTTTATATAGATGGAGTTGGCTCCTATCAGGCTGTACATTTTACCTGACTGTTTATATAGATGGAGTTGGTTCCTATCAGGCTGTACATTTTACCTGACTGTTTATATAGATGGAGTTGGCTCCTATCAGGCTGTACATTTTACCTGACTGTTTATATAGATGGAGTTGGTTCCTATCAGGCTGTACATTTTACCTGACTGTTTATATAGATGGAGTTGGCTCCTATCAGGCTGTACATTTTACCTGACTGTTTATATAGATGGAGTTGGTTCCTATCAGGCTGTACATTTTACCTACACATGAACCTCACTGTTTATATAGATGGAGTTGGCTCCTATCAGGCTGTACATTTTACCTGACTGTTTATATAGATGGAGTTGGCTCCTATCAGGCTGTACATTTTACCTGACTGTTTATATAGATGGAGTTGGCTCCTATCAGGCTGTACATTTTACCTGACTGTTTATATAGATGGAGTTGGTTCCTATCAGGCTGTACATTTTACCTGACTGTTTATATAGATGGAGTTGGTTCCTATCAGGCTGTACATTAAACCTGACTGTTTATATAGATGGAGTTGGCTCCTATCAGGCTGTACATTTTACCTGACTATTTATATAGATGGAGTTGGTTCCTATCAGTCTGTACATGTCTAATATATACAGTAGCCTTACACCAAACAGTGATGTTCGGTAGCTCAGCCACAGATGAACCTGGTCGAAGGCTGACACATCCTCAGCAACAGTTAGACGTTGTCTGCCAACTTTAACCCACACTGTGTAATGATCACCTCACACACTAGACTACATTTTACACCTGACCTCCAGGGTATTACTTGGCATCTAAATCACTTGATTGGCTGAAGTACAGTAGGCTTAGTTCCTGACTTGTCTAGTTGTTGTGCCTATAGGAATCACTCTGGCATCTCTCTCTGCCCTCTGGTGTCATTGTCACATTATCACCACTGACCAAGACACACACACACACACACACACACACACACACGTACAGGCTTGGTGTCTCTCCTCTTCTCACAGGGTTTAGGGTTTAGTAACCTGTCTGTCAGTCAGACATTGTGTTTTGGTGCACAACCAGACTTACTGACTGCTACAGATGAAGGATCTTAATTTGAGCCAGTTTGCTACAGCAGGAAAATAATCCAACTGCAAATATGAACTATTATGTAGATTGTAATGTATCAACATTGTTCCAGGGGGTTGCTACATTTTTTCGTAAAGGAAAAAAGTCAAAAATTTCAAAGTGGAAAAAAAAAAAAAAAAAAAAAAATCAAAGTGAAAATTACAAACTTCAGAAGCCTTTTTAAACCCTCAAAATACAATACAGGTTTTAAATATGCTGCACTGCAGAAAATTTGTCCTGCAACAGGCTGATCAAATGAAGAGCCTACATCTGTAGATGCTGAGGTTTCATTGTCTTGTCTGTCAGTGTGTTTGTTTTCTTCCATTCACACTGTGTCTGTTGATCCTGCATCTCCTCTCTGTCCATCTGTCTGTCTGGCCGTCTGTCTGTCTGGCCGTCTGTCTGTCTGGCCGTCTGTCTGTCTGGCCGTCTGTCTGTCTGGTCGTCTGTCTGTCTGGTCGTCTGTCTGTCTGGCCGTCTGTCTGTCTGTCCATCTGTCTGTCTGGTCGTCTGTCTGTCCATCTGTCTGTCTGGTCGTCTGTCTGTCTGGCCGTCTCTGTCTGTCTGGTCGTCTGTCTGTCTGGCCGTCTCTGTCTGTCTGGCCGTCTCTGTCTGTCTGGCCGTCTCTGTCTGTCCTGCCGTCTGTCTGTCTGTCTGTCTGGCCGTCTGTCCGGCCGTCTGTCTGTCCTGCCGTCTGTCTGTCTGTCTGTCTGTCTGGCCGTCTGTCTGTCTGGTCGTCTGTCTGTCTGGCCGTCTCTGTCTGTCTGGCCGTCTCTGTCTGTCCTGCCGTCTGTCTGTCCTGCCGTCTGTCTGTCTGGCCGTCTGTCCGGCCGTCTGTCTGTCTGTCTGTCTGGCCTGTCTGTCTGGCCATCTGTCTGGCCATCTGTCCGGCCGTCTGTCTGGCCATCTGTCTGGCCGTCTGTCTGTCTGTCTGGCCGTCTGTCTGTCTGGCCGCCTGTCTGTCTGTCTGGCCGCCTGTCTGTCTGTCTGCCGCCTGTCTGTCTGTCTGTCTGGCCGCCTGTCTGTCTGTCTGGCCGTCTGTCTGTCTGTCTGGCCGCCTGTCTGTCTGTTCTGCATGTGAATCCCAGACCAGTGCCTTCAGATGTTAATGTGTTGTACACAGCAGATGGAGAGGGAACCTAGTTGTTCCTGCTCCCAGACTGAGGACAGCAAAGGGCCCCAGCGTGTGTGGATATCTGTAGGAACACAGGGCGCTGCCCTAAGGGGAAATGGGGCCTGTAATATCTGTTGTGTCCTATGTCACCTCTACCCTAAACACTTTTGGTTCATGTAAAACACAAACCACTTTGACCGTCAAACATGCACAGAGGCTTTTCCCCACAGAGTCGGGCACCTGGAGTATTACTGTAAATTGCTTTCTTTAAAAATAATTTGGTGGGTTTCTCTGTTGGGCTTTGTGTTTTGTACTGCTGCTATTATATGTCAGAGTATGAAGTGTTGATAACCCAATGACATACATATTATATATACACACACACACACACACACACACACACAGCCTTATACATACTTACTGCCTCCAGACTGTGGAGGCTATCCACCGAATCATCCCCAGCTTCCAATTGGCTCATTCATCCCCCCTCCTCTCCCCTGTACCTATTCCTCAGGTCATTGCTGTAAATGAGAACATGTTCTCAGTCAACTTAGCTGGTAAAACAAGGGTGAAATAAATAAAACGCCCCACCCAGTCTCCTCATTTGAAAGTAAATGTTGTAATGTGATCATGGTCTCCTCTGAAGAAGGTCATTACCTCTCCTCCGTCTCCCTATCGGCCTGGTTTATATTAAGCTTATCTAGTGTGAATAGATCCACTTAAGGCTCTGCACCTTTTAACCCTTAACCCTGTTTATGACCCACGGCCATTTACACTCAATTGGATGTTGCTGACACCTTGGCTCTCCTCTGTGTCTCTGACCCGGTGATCCATCAATGTTGTCCCTTGTTGTTGTATTACTTTCTACGCTCCCTTTCTGAGGTTCAGCCTGTCCTACGAGGTTATAAATAACTAGTGTAGGGACAGGTGGCCATTCCGTGCCTGATGGACCTGCGCAATTAGAACAAGCACATTTACATGCAGTTCCATCCACTTAGACACCGGCGTGGCCCTTCCCAAAGTCCCCCAGCCTAGTTGTTTTCTTATTGATCTCTCCCATTGATTTAGACGTGGGGAGGAGGACCATTTCTGCCTGTTCATTTGTTAGTTGGTTACTGTGTCTTAAGCTGCAGGCCATAAAGTAGGGTTGAAGTGCCTGGTCTGTTTAGCACCTGAACACGGCAAGGTTTATTTAAGCTCTTTATTTAAACCTCTGTTTCCTTTCTCTCCTTTCTCTCCTTTCTCTCCTTTCTCTCCTTTCTTTTCCTTCCCTCCGTCTCCTCTGTCTCTGCTTTTCCTTCCCTCCGTCTCCTCTGTCTCTGCTTTTCCTTCCTTCCCTCTGTCACCTCTCTCTGCTTTTCCTTCCCTCCGTCACCTCTGTTTCTGCTTTTCCTTCCTTCCCTCCGTCACCTCTGTCTCTGCTTTTCCTTCCTTCCCCTCATCACTCTCTCTCTGCTTTTTTCCTTCCCTCCATCACCTCTGTCTCTGCTTTTCCTTCCTTCCCTCCGTCTCCTCTGTCTCTGCTTTTCCTTCCTTCCCTCCGTCTCCTCTGTCTCTGCTTTTTTCCTTCCCTCCGTCACCTCTGTCTCTGCTTTTTTCCTTCCCTCCGTCTCCTCTGTCTCTGCTTTTCCTTCCTTCCCTCCGTCACCTCTGTCTCTGCTTTTCCTTCCTTCCCTCCATCACCTCTGTCTCTGCTTTTCCTTCCTTCCCTCCATCACCTCTGTCTCTGCTTTTCCTTCCTTCCCTCTGTCACCTCTCTCTGCTTTTCCTTCCCTCCATCACCTCTGTCTCTGCTTTTCCTTCCCTCCGTCTCCTCTGTCTCTGCTTTTCCTTCCCTCCGTCACCTCTGTCTCTGCTTTTCCTTCCTTCCCTCCATCACCTCTGTCTCTGCTTTTCCTTCCTTCCCTCCGTCTCCTCTGTCTCTGCTTTTCCTTCCCTCCGTCTCCTCTGTCTCTGCTTTTTTCCTTCCCTCCGTCTCCTCTGTCTCTGCTTTTCCTTCCTTCCCTCCATCACCTCTGTCTCTGCTTTTCCTTCCTTCCCTCCATCACCTCTGTCTCTGCTTTTCCTTCCCTCCGTCTCCTCTGTCTCTGCTTTTCCTTCCCTCCGTCTCCTCTGTCTCTGCTTTTCCTTCCTTCCCTCCGTCACCTCTGTCTCTGCTTTTCCTTCCTTCCCTCCGTCACCTCTGTCTCTGCTTTTCCTTCCTTCCCTCCATCTCCTCTGTCTCTGCTTTTCCTTTCCCTCCGTCACCTCTGTCTCTGCTTTTCCTTCCTCCTCATCCTCTGTCTCTCTGCTTTTCCTTCCCTCATCACCTCTGTCTCTGCTTTTTTCCTTCCCTCCATCACCTCTGTCTCTGCTTTTCCTTCCCTCCGTCACCTCTGTCTCTGCTTTTTTCCTTCCCTCCGTCTCCTCTGTCTCTGCTTTTCCTTACCTCCGTCTCCTCTGTCTCTGCTTTTCCTTCCTTCCCTCCGTCACCTCTGTCTCTGCTTTTCCTTCCCTCCGTCACCTCTGTCTCTGCTTTTCCTTCCCCTCCATCACCTCTGTCTCTGCTTTTCCTTCCCTCTGTCTCCTCTGTCTCTGCTTTTCCTTCCCTCCGTCACCTCTGTCTCTGCTTTTCCTTCCCTCCGTCTCCTCTGTCTCTGCTTTTTTCCTTCCCTCCGTCACCTCTGTCTCTGCTTTTCCTTCCTTCCCTCCATCACCTCTGTCTCTGCTTTTTTCCTTCCCTCCATCTCCTCTGTCTCTGCTTTTCCTTCCTTCCCTCCATCACCTCTGTCTCTGCTTTTCCTTCCTTCCCTCCATCTCCTCTGTCTCTGCTTTTCCTTCCTTCCCTCCATCACCTCTGTCTCTGCTTTTCCTTCCTTCCCTCCATCACCTCTGTCTCTGCTTTTCCTTCCCTCCATTCTCCTCTGTCTCTGCTTTTCCTTCCCTCCGTCTCCTCTGTCTCTGCTTTTCCTTCCCTCCGTCTCCTCTGTCTCTGCTTTTCCTTCCTTCCCTCCGTCACCTCTGTCTCTGCTTTTCCTTCCTTCCCTCCGTCACCTCTGTCTCTGCTTTTCCTTCCTTCCCTCCGTCTCCTCTGTCTCTGCTTTTCCTTCCCTCCCTCCGTCACCTCTGTCTCTGCTTTTCCTTCCTTCCCTCTCACCTCTCTCTGCTTTTCCTTCCCTCCATCACCTCTGTCTCTGCTTTTCCTTCCCTCCATCACCTCTGTCTCTGCTTTTCCTTCCCTCCGTCTCCTCTGTCTCTGCTTTTCCTTCCCTCCGTCTCCTCTGTCTCTGCTTTTCCTTCCCTCCGTCTCCTCTGTCTCTGCTTTTCCTTCCTTCCCTCCGTCACCTCTGTCTCTGCTTTTCCTTCCTTCCCTCCGTCACCTCTGTCTCTGCTTTTCCTTCCTTCCCTCCATCACCTCTGTCTCTGCTTTTTTCCTTCCCTCCGTCTCCTCTGTCTCTGCTTTTCCTTCCCTCCGTCTCCTCTGTCTCTGCTTTTCCTTCCCTCCGTCTCCTCTGTCTCTGCTTTTCCTTCCCTCCGTCACCTCTGTCTCTGCTTTTCCTTCCTTCCCTCCGTCACCTCTGTCTCTGCTTTTCCTTCCCTCCGTCACCTCTGTCTCTGCTTTTCCTTCCCTCCGTCTCCTCTGTCTCTGCTTTTCCTTCCCTCCGTCACCTCTGTCTCTGCTTTTCCTTCCTTCCCTCCATCACCTCTGTCTCTGCTTTTTTCCTTCCCTCCATCTCCTCTGTCTCTGCTTTTCCTTCCTTCCCTCCGTCACCTCTGTCTCTGCTTTTCCTTCCTTCCCTCCGTCTCCTCTGTCTCTGCTTTTCCTTCCTTCCCTCCATCACCTCTGTCTCTGCTTTTCCTTCCCTCCATCTCCTCTGTCTCTGCTTTTCCTTCCCTCTCACCTCTGTCTCTGCTTTTCCTTCCTTCCCTCCGTCACCTCTGTCTCTGCTTTTCCTTCCTTCCCTCCATCACCTCTGTCTCTGCTTTTTTCCTTCCCTCCGTCTCCTCTGTCTCTGCTTTTCCTTCCCTCCGTCACCTCTGTCTCTGCTTTTCCTTCCCTCCGTCTCCTCTGTCTCTGCTTTTCCTTCCCTCCGTCACCTCTGTCTCTGCTTTTCCTTCCTTCCCTCCGTCACCTCTGTCTCTGCTTTTCCTTCCCTCCGTCTCCTCTGTCTCTGCTTTTCCTTCCTTCCCTCCGTCACCTCTGTCTCTGCTTTTCCTTCCTTCCCTCCGTCTCCTCTGTCTCTGCTTTTCCTTCCTTCCCTCCGTCACCTCTGTCTCTGCTTTTCCTTCCCTCCATCTCCTCTGTCTCTGCTTTTTTCCTTCCCTCCGTCACCTCTGTCTCTGCTTTTCCTTCCTTCCCTCCGTCACCTCTGTCTCTGCTTTTCCTTCCTTCCCTCCGTCACCTCTGTCTCTGCTTTTCCTTCCCTCCGTCTCCTCTGTCTCTGCTTTTCCTTCCCTCCGTCTCCTCTGTCTCTGCTTTTCCTTCCTTCCCTCCGTCACCTCTGTCTCTGCTTTTCCTTCCTTCCCTCCGTCACCTCTGTCTCTGCTTTTCCTTCCCTCCGTCACCTCTGTCTCTGCTTTTCCTTCCTTCCCTCCGTCACCTCTGTCTCTGCTTTTCCTTCCTTCCCTCCGTCACCTCTGTCTCTGCTTTTCCTTTCCTCCTCTGTCTCTGCTTTTCCTTTCCTCTGTCTCTGCTTTTCCTTCCTTCCCTCCATCACCTCTGTCTCTGCTTTTCCTTCCTTCCCTCCGTCACCTCTGTCTCTGCTTTTCCTTCCTTCCCTCCGTCACCTCTGTCTCTGCTTTTTTCCTTCCCTCCGTCTCCTCTGTCTCTGCTTTTCCTTCCCTCCGTCTCCTCTGTCTCTGCTTTTCCTTCCCTCCGTCACCTCTGTCTCTGCTTTTCCTTCCCTCCGTCACCTCTGTCTCTGCTTTTCCTTCCCTCCGTCTCCTCTGTCTCTGCTTTTCCTTCCCTCCGTCACCTCTGTCTCTGCTTTTCCTTCCTTCCCTCCGTCTCCTCTGTCTCTGCTTTTCCTTCCTTCCCTCCGTCACCTCTGTCTCTGCTTTTCCTTCCTTCCCTCCGTCACCTCTGTCTCTGCTTTTCCTTCCTTCCCTCCGTCACCTCTGTCTCTGCTTTTCCTTCCTTCCCTCCGTCACCTCTGTCTCTGCTTTTCCTTCCTTCCCTCCGTCTCCTCTGTCTCTGCTTTTCCTTCCTTCCCTCCGTCACCTCTGTCTCTGCTTTTCCTTCCTTCCCTCCGTCACCTCTGTCTCTGCTTTTCCTTCCCTCCGTCACCTCTGTCTCTGCTTTTCCTTCCTTCCCTCCGTCTCCTCTGTCTCTGCTTTTTTCCTTCCCTCCGTCACCTCTGTCTCTGCTTTTCTTTTCCTTCCCTCCGTCACCTCTGTCTCTGCTTTTCCTTCCTTCCCTCTGTCACCTCTGTCTCTGCTTTTCCTTCCCTCCGTCTCCTCTGTCTCTGCTTTTCCTTCCCTCCGTCTCCTCTGTCTCTGCTTTTCCTTCCTTCCCTCCGTCTCCTCTGTCTCTCTTTTTTCCTTCCCTCCGTCACCTCTGTCTCTGCTTTTCCTTCCTTCCCTCCGTCACCTCTGTCTCTGCTTTTCCTTCCTTCCCTCCGTCACCTCTGTCTCTGGTTTTCCTTCCCTCCGTCACCTCTGTCTCTGCTTTTAGGGGTCTCGGATGACTGGGAAACTGACACCACTGATAACCATGGGGATATAACCTCTGTTTATATTCATAGTTGTTGGTCTGTGTAATGTCCTCATCTTTGTGAGTTTGTAGTGGTGCGGTCGTACCGGCTAGCCTCTTCATCTGCAGAGCAATGTACTCTCTTAACTTAGGTCGGTCGGTCTCTGTTTGGCAGTCGTTCTGGTCGGGCCGTCTCAGGTGAGGGTGTCTGGCTAGAAGAGAGGTCGCCTTGCCTGCCGCCCCTGTGGCACTGTAAACCAACCGTTCCAGCCCTGACCGCCCGCCCGGGGGCCGCTTTAGAGAGCCAGCCAGGCCCATGAATACTGCATGGTGGAGCTTTTATTACACCAGGGGCTGGAGTGTAAATAAGATCCAGGCAATGGGGCACGTTTACTGGGGTCAGGACGGGGGGGAAGAGGGGATGGGGACGGGCGGCTGGGTAACCTTGCTCCCAGGTCCTCTAGTCACCAGGCCTGTCACTGTAACTCACTGGTGGAGGGTTGGCCCTGAGGGGTGTCAAGGACAGCGGATCTACTGGGCCCATTACATTACAGGCTGCATGGAGGATAGAGACTGGAGTTGGACTACTCACCCACTCTAACAGTGAGGTTGTACTGTCGTCGTGTCATCACTCTGTTGGGTTGGCCCTGAGGGGTGTCAAGGACAGTGGATCTACTGGGCCCATTACATTACAGGCTGCATGGAGGATAGAGACTGGAGTTGGACTACTCACCCGCTCTAACAGTGAGGTTGTACTGTCGTCGTGTCATCACTCTGTTGGGGAGTAGAGGAAGAAAATTAGGCTACTAAAATGCCTGGTATAAAGTGACACACTCATCCTGAGGGGTCTGTTAGCTCAGCTGTTAGATTTAAATGTGATCTTGTACCTTCACAACAACTGTTGTTATGGTTCATCTGCTTGTCCCCTGGTTTCCCGGTTCATTAGTGACAGAATGGTGCAGATGTGAGAAAAGAGGGTATCCTCCAAAACAGTTACTAATCACGACATCGTAAAGAAACATCTTCCTGAGTGAGTCAGCAGGGTTTTTTTCTGTGAACCTGGACATGTTCAGCATGATAAAATAATGATTATTTGCTCTGTTCGTTGGCTACACACAGAATCAGTCCAATCACTATTTAACATCTCTGGCTCTCCGCTCCGGTCTCAATTAACGTCTTCCTCTTGTCTTAATTAAGAACCAGTAGTCGTGCTTAATTGATATTGATTGTAGCTTAAAGGAGGAGTAACACATCAAAAGTAAAAGGTGAAAGTAGGCCTCAAATACACCGAGGCCTTTTACAGACCTAAAGGAGAGTTCACTAGGTAACATCCATGGGTGGGAGGAGTGGTAGCCGTTCCTACGAAGGACCTGTGTCCGATGCATTATCATGCCTTCATGCATTTAAGACTCAGCTGTAATTAGGACCCCAGTACCTGACATGAATGCTTATAGTAAACCTTATGATACAAAGTTGTTACATGTAAAGCTAAAACCAAGTTAAAAACTCCATTGTCATGAAGTATCTAAGTAGAAACAGTATGTTGGTGTGTCCAGCGCCCGGCCTACGAGAATATAGTCTGTTTGTCCTGACTGGAGGGTCAGACGACCCAGACCAGACACTAAGAGGTGTTATTAATTAAAGGGCCAGTTTAGAGGTGCAACACGATCCTCCTATCTACCACGCATTAATCACACACCCTGGTCTGAGCTCATACACGCCGGCCTACCCTGTTGACAGGTGAAACCTCGGGAGGTATCCAGTATACCTGGCTGTCGTAAACAAACTGGTGAACTGGGCTGGTGACGTACGCCCTGCCTGTGGCCCTCACCCCCAGCAGCTGTTCTACGGGGACAAGAGGATTGGATGTTGAGACATTGGCGCTTTTGGTAAACCGACCCTCTTGGCCGGTAACTAAACCCACCGGTGGGCATTAAGGAGTTTCATAATTAAATCATCAAGGTCGTCTAGGCCAGCCGGCGCTCCTCGGCTGTTTGGTTTACCTGCCACCTGAAACCTGTCTGGAAAACTGTGACGATACAGGACTGACTGGGCTCAATGGACATGTGTCATGAAGGCTATTGTTTTGACCTCTGACCTTTTTAAATGATGGAAATGCTGTTAGACTAAGAGACATGTTGTCATGCTCATTTGGTTTCTACGGTTTCCTTTATGACAACACCCCTTCATGTTATAACTCACCAACTAGGAAAATAGTGGCTGATTTGAATAAGCATGTTTAGTCTGGACCTCTACTGGGGGCGGCAGGGTAGCCTAGTGGTTAGAGCGTTGGACAAGTAACTGAAAGGTTGCAAGTTCGAATCCCCGAGCTGACAAGGTACAAATCTGCCGTTCTGCCCCTGAACAGGCAGTTAACCCACTGTTCCTAGGCCGTCATTGAAAATAAGAATTTGTTCTTAACTGACTTGCCTCGTTAAATAAAGGTTAAATAAATAAATAAATAAAATACTGTATGTCCATTCTGAATGTAGTGATGTTCTCCCAAATCCTTTTCCATTCAACATATTTTAATTGACATGACTTCAGAGGCCCGGATGAATGAACAGTAACAGGAGTGTTTTAATGTGTGAAATAAGTTACCGGCCAAGAGGGACTTTTCTGAAGCTCTGGTTTACTCTTCGTTGGGCTATGTTAACGTTTCCTCTCGTTCTCTCCCACAGAGCGTACCATCTTCTCGGCAACAGAGTGTTGGCGGTGAAGGTGAGATCAACAGCTGTACTGCTGTAGCCTTTTCCTGGGCACCTCTCCTTTTACCAAATCACGTTCAACAACCCTAGTCTTCTTCTGTATCTCTACCTCTGTCCTTTCCCCCTCCCTCTTTCATTTTCTATGCTTCTCAACCTCTGTGATCCCCCTCTCTCATTGGTTCATTCATCCACTGTGTTCTCATGCTCTGTAATTCTACCAGTAATCTAATCTATTGGAGTGGAATGGAAGGTAGATGTAATGGGTACCTCCTTGACCCCCGTAACACGTATCTACTCCCTTCTCTCTCTCTCTAACCTGTAATCAATGATGTTGACATGTAGCTACTCCCTTCTCTCTCTCTCTAACCTGTAATCAATGATGTTAACATGTAGCTACTCCCTTCTCTCTCTCTAACCTGTAATCAATGATGTTAACATGTAGCTACTCCCTTCTCTCTCTCTAGTCTGTAATCAATGATGACACGTATCTACTCCCTTCTCTCTCGCTCTAACCTGTAATCAATGATGTTAACATGTAGCTACTCCCTTCTCTCTCTTTAACCTGTAATCAATGATGTTAACATGTAGCTACTCCCTTCTCTCTCTCTCTAACCTGTAATCAATGATAAGCTGCAAGTTTAGCTAATCTTTGCTAGTGCTAGCGTGCCACTGTTGTAGATATTAGCTAAGCTCAGTGCAGCCAGATCAGAATTCACACCCCTGGTAGTGCCCATTTACCGTGTGGTGTCCACATTATCCAGATAGGTTGACATGAAAGAATCATGAGTTTCTCTACAAGGTTTCTAGGTCATGTGTTACCACCAGTGCCAGCAGTATTTTGACCCATAGTTCCATTGTAATAATAATGTACATGGCTTTAAATGTTTGTGTGTGTGTTTTTGAAGGGCTTTAGCAGTGTGTGTGTGCTTGCATATTAACCTGTGTATGTTACTCTGGTCTCTCATTTGGGCTGTTCTTGGGACTTTACAGGTCATTCCTCTGGATATCACAGTGGAGCTACAGAAACAGATCATGTCCGAGTTGGAGATCCTCTACAAGGTCAGCTTCTATTCTCTAGAGCCCCAAACTGGTCAGATCTCTCCCACAGCTGGCCCAAATCCTGTAGTCAGATCTCTCCCCCAGCTGGCCCAAATCAAATCTCCCCCACTGGCCCAAATCATGTCGTCAGATCTCTCCCCCAGCTGGCCCAAATCATGTAGTCAGATCTCTCCCCAGCTGGCCCAAATCATGTAGTCAGATCTCTCCCCCAGCTGGCCCAAATCATGTAGTCAGATCTCTCCCCAACTGGCCCAAATCATGTAGTCAGATCTCTCCCCAACTGGCCCAAATCATGTAGTCAGATCTCTCCCTCAACTGGCCCAAATCATGTAGTCGGATCTTTCCCCCAACTGGCCCAAATCATGTAGTCAGATCTCTCCCCAGCTGGCCCAAATCATGTAGTCGGATCTCTCCCCCAGCTGGCCCAAATCATGTAGTCAGATCTCTCCCCAGCTGGCCCAAATCATGTAGTCAGATCTCTCCCCCAACTGGCCCAAATCATGTCGTCAGATCTCTCCCCAACCCCCCAACTGGCCCAAATCATGTCGTCAGATCTCTCCCCCAACTGGCCCAAATCATGTCGTCAGATCTCTCCCCAGCTGGCCCAAATCATGTCGTCAGATCTCTCCCCCAACTGGCCCAAATCATGTATTCAGATCTCTCCCCCAACTGGCCCAAATCATGTAGTCAGATCTCTCCCCCAGCTGGCCCAAATCATGTAGTCAGATCTCTCCCCCAACTGGCCCAAATCATGTCGTCAGATCTCTCCCCCAGCTGAAGCCTCTCTTATCAGACCTGCAGTGTTTAGTCTACTCTAGTTACATTAGACTGGTTCATGGAGCACCTTTATTCTGAGTGGGTCTCCTCTCCTCCTGCGTGACAAGCCAGGGATTGGCGAAATACGCACGAGGCAGGAACAGGTGATTGCTGATAAGCCCTCTCAATAATTTACCCCAGATCTCTCCTTTTCTTCTGAGGTAGACTGTGAAATGGGCTAACTAAACAGTTCAACAATAAATACTGCAACATGCATCAATGTTAATTAATGAGTGAACTGTGTTAATTGTCTTTTTTTTTTGCAGTGTGATTCCTCCTACATCATAACCTTCTACAGTGCCTTCTTTGTGGAGAACAGGATCTCCATATGCACAGAGTATATGGACGGTGAGTGTTGAGGCTGGGGTTGGTGTTGAGGCTGGGGTTGGTGTTGAGGCTGGGGTTGGTGTTGAGGCTGGGGTTGGTGTTGAGGCTGGGGTTGGGGTTGGTGCTGGGGCTGGGGCTGGGCTGGGGCTGGTGCTGAGGCTGGTGCTGAGGCTGGGGTTGGTGCTGAGGCTGGGGTTGGTGCTGAGGCTGGGGTTGGTGCTGAGGCTGGGGTTGGTGCTGAGGCTGGGGTTGGTGCTGAGGCTGGGGCTGGGCTGGGCTGGTGCTGAGGCTGGGGCTGGTGCTGAGGCTGGGGCTGGTGCTGAGGCTGGGGCTGGTGCTGAGGCTGGGGCTGGTGCTGAGGCTGGGGCTGGTGCTGAGGCTGGGGCTGGTGCTGAGGCTGGGGCTGGTGCTGAGGCTGGGGCTGGTGCTGAGGCTGGGGCTGAGGCTGAGGCTGGGGCTGGGGTTGGTGCTGAGGCTAAGGCTGGGGTTGGTGCTGAGGCTAAGGCTGGGGTTGGTGCTGAGGCTAAGGCTGGGGTTGGTGCTGAGGCTAAGGCTGGGGTTGGTGCTGAGGCTAAGGCTGGGGTTGGTGCTGAGGCTAAGGCTGGGGTTGGTGCTGAGGCTAAGGCTGGGGTTGGTGCTGAGGCTAAGGCTGGGGTTGGTGCTGAGGCTAAGGCTGGGGTTGGTGCTGAGGCTAAGGCTGGGGTTGGTGCTGAGGCTAAGGCTGGGGTTGGTGCTGAGGCTAAGGCTGGGGTTGGTGCTGAGGCTAAGGCTGGGGTTGGTGCTGAGGCTAAGGCTGGTGTTGGTGCTGAGGCTAAGGCTGGTGTTGGTGCTGCTAAGGCTGGGGTCGGTGCTGAGTCTGGTGCTGGGGTCGGTGCTGAGGCTGGGGTCGGTGCTGGGGCTGAGTGCTGGGGCTGAGGCTGAGGCTGAGGCTTGGTGCTGAGGCTGGGGTCGGTGCTGGGGCTGGGGTTGGGGTTAGTGCTGGGATGTAGGGTTAGGGCTGGGGTTAGGGTTAGTGCTGAGGCTGGGGTTAGGGTTAGTGCTGAGGCTGGGGTTGGGGTTAGTGCTGGGGTTAGGGTTAGAGTTGAGGCTGGGGTTAGGGTTAGTGCTGGGGTTAGGGTTAGTGCTGGGGTTTAGGGTTAGTTTTGAGGCTGGGGTTAGGGTTAGTGCTGGGGTTAGTGCAGGGGTTTAGGGCTAGTGTTGAGGCTGGGGTTAGGGTTCGTGCTGGGGTTAGGGTTCGTGCTGGGGTTCGGGTTCGTGCTGGGGTTTAGGGTTAGTGCTGGGGTTTAGGGTTAGCTTTGAGGCTGGGGTTAGGGTTAGTGCTGGGGTTAGGGTTAGTGCTGGGGTTGGTGCAGGGGTTTAGGGCTAGTGTTGAGGCTGGGGTTAGGGTTAGTGCTGCTGGGGTTTAGGGTTAGTGCTGGGGTTTAGGGT
>NW_024608474.1:0-35000 GCF_018296145.1 Oncorhynchus tshawytscha
TGGGTCCGACTGGCTGTGGATGTTAAGGGTTTATGTTGCGTCCAGCTGAAACCAGATGGGTCCGACTGGCTGTGGATGTTAAGGTGTTGTTACAGCAACACGGCCGTCTCAGCCGGGGGGGGGGTATATTGGTCCTATTTCAACTCTGTATTAATATGTGTGAGTTTGGAAATGTGTCTTCTGCGTTTCCCAAGTCCCCCGGAGACACCCGGCGAGAGTGGAGGTCACGGTCATCTCAGCCTGAGTGTTCAGCAGCTCTCTGTGTGGTTCAACCAGAAACAGTCTGTGGTTCATTTACCATTCTGACAGTCACTCACCATTATGGCAAAGTTGGGCATCTTGATATATGGAAAACAGATTGAATTACTTGAATAACTTGAAGTTGTCATGAACATTAGTTAGTTTGGCTTTGAAGCATTAGCTAATCATCTCTCCTTTCCTCCCCAGTCTTGTCTTCTCCTGTCCTTTCCTCTCCAGTGCTCTCCTGTCCTGTTCTCTCCTGTCCTTTTCCTCCTGTCCTGTCCTGTTCTCCCTGTCCTTTCCCTCCTGTCCTTTCCTCTCCTGTCCTGTCTTCTCCTGTCCCTCCCTGTCCTGTCTTCTCCCTGTCTTCCTGTCCTCTCCTGTCCTGTCCTGTCCTCTCCTGTGTCCTGTCCTCTCTCCTGTCCTGTCTCTCTAATGTCCTGTCTTCTCTCCTGTCCTGTCTTCTCATGTCCTCTCCTGTCTTCCTGTCCTCTCCAGTGCTCTCTGTCCTGTCCTGTCCTCTCCCGTCCTCTCCTGTCTTCTCCAGTGCTCTGTCCTCTCCTCTCCTGTCCTCCTCTTCTGTCCTCCTCTCTTTCCCCTCCTGTCCTCTACAGTCCTCTGTTTGACAGAAAATTGAGTGACAGTGAGTAAGAGGTTGTGTTGTGTGTGGGCAGCAGAAGTCTGGCCATCAACAGGTTCTGACTGTTCTGTTCCCCAGATGAGATGAGTCATCTATCATCATCTATCATTCAATCTATCTCTCAGTCTTCTGTTGAACAGCCCTGCAACCTCCACTACAGCTATCTCTCTTCCTCTCTCTCTCTCTCCTGTTTGACAGCTCCTGGTCATACTTTGCATACTCTGTGGGTTCCTAGGGCCTGAGGTTGATAATGTGGGTTCCTAGGACCTGAGGTTGATGATGTGGGGTTCCTAGGACCTGAGGTTGATGATGTGGGTTCCTAGGACCTGAGGTTGATGATGTGGGTTCCTAGGACCTGAGGTTGATGATATGTTTGATGATATGGGTTCCTAGGACCTGAGGTTGATATGTTTGATGATATGGGTTCCTAGGACCTGAGTTTGATGATGTGGGTTCCTAGGACCTGAGGTTGATGATGTGGGTTCCTAGGACCTGAGGTTGATGAAGTGGCTTCCTAGGACCTGAGGTTGATGATGTGGGTTCCTAGGACCTGGAGGTTGATTATGTGGGTTTCTAGGACCTGAGGTTGATTATGTGGGTTCTAGGACCTGAGGTTGATGATGTGGGTTCCTAGGACCTGAGGTTAGGACGATATGGGTTCCTAGGACCTGAGGTTGATGATATGGGTTCCTAGGACCTGAGGTTGATGATGTGGGTTCCTAGGACCTGAGGTTGATGATGTGGGTTCCTAGGACCTGAGGTTGATGATGTGGGTTCCTAGGACCTGAGGTTGATGATGTGGGTTCCTAGGACCTGATGTTGATCATGTGGGTTCCTAGGACCTGAGGTTGATCATGTGGGTTGCTAGGACCTGAGGTTGATGATGTGGGTTCCTAGGACCTGAGGTTGATGATATGGGTTCCTAGGACCTGAGGCTGATGTGGGTTTCTAGGACCTGAGGTTGATGATGTGGGTTCCTAGGACCTGAGGTTGATGATGTGGGTTCCTAGGACCTGAGGTTGATGATGTGGGTTCCTAGGACCTGAGGTTGATGATGTGGGTTCCTAGGACCTGAGGTTGATGATGTGGGTTCCTAGGACCTGATGTTGATCATGTGGGTTCCTAGGACCTGAGGTTGATCATGTGGGTTGCTAGGACCTGAGGTTGATGATGTGGGTTCCTAGGACCTGAGGTTGATGATATGGGTTCCTAGGACCTGAGGTTGATGATGTGGGTTTCTAGGACCTGAGGTTGATGATGTGGGTTCCTAGGACCTGAGGTTGATGATATGGGTTCCTAGGACCTGAGGTTGATGATGTGGGTTCCTAGGACCTGAGGTTGATGATGTGGGTTCCTAGGACCTGAGTTTGATGATGTGGGTTCCTAGGACCTGAGGTTGATGATGTGGGTTCCTAGGACCTGAGGTTGATGATGTGGGTTCCTAGGACCTGAGGTTGATGATGTGGGTTCCTAGGACCTGAGGTTGATGATGTGGGTTCCTAGGACCTGAGGTTGATGATGTGGGTTCCTAGGACCTGAGGTTGATGAACTACGTCTGACTGAGGGGGCTTTTCTATCACGTACTAAACCAGGTAAACAAAAAAAAACTAAAAAAAACTAGATGTTATTTTAAATGGTTTTTCTCTGTTTCCTCCACAGTGGATGTAATGTGCTGTGAGGTTAAAGGTTGAAGAGCGGCCGGCCACTCGCTCTCGAGCTCCTCCTGAAACCAACCACCTGGAGTCATTAACAGGTACATGATGGTATGGCGCCAGTTCTGTTGCTTTGCAATCAACACCTACAACTACAGCTTATATACAGTCTATATACCATCAACACCTACAACTGTAGCTTATATACAGTCTATATACCATCAACACCTACAACTATAGCTTATATACAGTCTATATACAATCAACACCTACAACTATAGCTTATATACAGTCTATATACCATCAACACCTACAACTATAGCTGATATACCATCAACACCTACAACTATAGCTGATATACAGTCTATATACAATCAACACCTACAACTATAGCTTATATACAGTCTATATACCATCAACACCTACAACTATAGCTGATATACAGTCTATATACCATCAACACCTACAACTATAGCTGATATACAATCAACACCTACAACTATAGCTGATATACAGTCTATATACCATCAACACCTACAACTATAGCTTATATACAGTGCCTTGCGAAAGTATTCAGCCTCCTTGAACTTTGCGACCTTTTGCCACATTTCAGGCTTCAAACATAAAGATATAAAACTGTATTTTTTGTGAAGAATCAACAACAAGTGGGACACAATCATGAAGTGGATGACATTTATTGGATATTTCAAACTTTTTAACAAATCAAAAACTGAAAAATTGGGCGTGCAAAATTATTCAGCCCCCTTAAGTTAATACTTTGTAGCGCCACCTTTTGCTGCGATTACAACTGTAAGTTGCTTGGGGTATGTCTCTATCAGTTTTGCACATCGAGAGACTGAAATTTTTTCCCATTCCTCCTTGCAAAACAGCTCGAGCTCAGTGAGGTTGGATGGAGAGCATTTGTGAACAGCAGTTTTCAGTTCTTTCCACAGATTCTCGATTGGATTCAGGTCTGGACTTTGACTTGGCCATTCTAACACCTGGATATGTTTATTTTTGAACCATTCCATTGTAGATTTTGCTTTATGTTTTGGATCATTGTCTTGTTGGAAGACAAATCTCCGTCCCAGTCTCAGGTCTTTTGCAGACTCCATCAAGTTTTCTTCCAGAATGGTCCTGTATTTGGCTCCATCCATCTTCCCATCAATTTTAACCATCTTCCCTGTCCTTGCTGAAGAAAAGCAGGCCCAAACCATGATGCTGCCACCACCATGTTTGACAGTGGGGATGGTGTGTTCAGGGTGATGAGCTGTGTTGCTTTTACGCCAAACATAACGTTTTGCATTGTTGCCAAAAGTTCAATTTTGGTTTCATCTGACCAGAGCACCTTCTTCCACATGTTTGGTGTGTCTCCCAGGTGGCTTGTGGCAAACTTTAAACGACACTTTTTATGGATATCTTTAAGAAATGGCTTTCTTCTTGCCACTCTTCCATAAAGGCCAGATTTGTGCAATATACGACTGATTGTTGTCCTATGGACAGAGTCTCCCACCTCAGCTGTAGATCTCTGCAGTTCATCCAGAGTGATCATGGGCCTCTTGGCTGCATCTCTGATCAGTCTTCTCCTTGTATGAGCTGAAGGTTTAGAGGGACGGCCAGGTCTTGGTAGATTTGCAGTGGTCTGATACTCCTTCCATTTCAATATTATCGCTTGCACAGTGCTCCTTGGGATGTTTAAAGCTTGGGAAATCTTTTTGTATCCAAATCCGGCTTTAAACTTCTTCACAACAGTATCTCGGACCTGCCTGGTGTGTTCCTTGTTCTTCATGATGCTCTCTGCGCTTTTAACGGACCTCTGAGACTATCACAGTGCAGGTGCATTTATACGGAGACTTGATTACACGCAGGTGGATTGTATTTATCATCATTAGTCATTTAGGTCAACATTGGATCATTCAGAGATCCTCACTGAACTTCTGGAGAGAGTTTGCTGCACTGAAAGTAAAGGGGCTGAATAATTTTGCACGCCCAATTTTTCAGTTTTTGATTTGTTAAAAAGTTTGAAATATCCAATAAATGTCGTTCCACTTCATGATTGTGTCCCACTTGTTGTTGATTCTTCACAGAAAAATACAGTTTTATATCTTTATGTTTGAAGCCTGAAATGTGGCAAAAGGTCGCAAAGTTGAAGGGGGCAGAATACTACAACTAAGGCACTGTACCATCAACACCTACAACTATAGCTTATATACAGTCTATATACCATCAACACCTACAACTATAGCTGATATACCATCAACACCTACAACTATAGCTGATATACAGTCGAAATTCCATCACCACCTAAACAACTAAATCAAGTCAAATCAAATATTATTAGTCACATGCGCCAAATACAACAGGTGTAGTAGACCTTACAGTGAAATGCTGAATACAACAGGTGTAGTAGACCTTACAGTGAAATGCTGAATACAACAGGTGTAGTAGACCTTACAGTGAAATGCTGAACACAACAGGTGTAGTAGACCTTACAGTGAAATGCTGAATACAACAGGTGTAGTAGACCTTACAGTGAAATGCTGAATACAACAGGTGTAGTAGACCTTACAGTGAAATGCTGAATACAACAGGTGTAGTAGACCTTACAGTGAAATGCTGAATACAACAGGTGTAGTAGACCTTACAGTGAAATGCTGAATACAACAGGTGTAGTAGACCTTACAGTGAAATGCTGAATACAACAGGTGTAGTAGACCTTACAGTGAAATGCTGAATACAACAGGCGTAGTAGACCTCACAGTGAAATGCTGAATACAACAGGTGTAGTAGACCTCACAGTGAAATGATTACTTACGAGCCCCTAACCAACAATGCAGCTAAAAAAATAGTCAATGTGGAGGCTATATACAGGGGGTACCTGTACAGAGTCAATGTGGAGGTTATATACAGGGTGTTACGGTACAGAGTCAATGTGGAGGCTATATACAGGGGGTACCTGTACAGAGTCAATGTGGAGGTTATATACAGGGTGTTACGGTACAGAGTCAATGTGGAGGTTATATACAGGTGGTACCGATACAGAGTCAATGTGGAGGCTATATACAGGTGGTACCGATACAGAGTCAATGTGGAGGCTATATACAGGGTATTACGGTACAGAATCAATGTGGAGGCTATATACAGGGGTACCAGTACAGAGTCAATGTGGAGGCTATATACAGGTGGGGGGTAGGCCGGTACAGAGTCAATGTGGAGGCTATATACAGGGTATTACGGAGTCAGAGTCAATGTGCAGAGACAATGGGGGCACCAGGTTAGTTGAGGGAGAGTTATTAAAGTGACTTTGTATAACAACAGAGAGTAGCAGCGGTATAAAAGAGGAAGGGGGAATGCAAATAGTCTGGGTGGCAATTTGCAAATAGTCTGGGTGGCAATTTGATTAGATGTTGAGGAGTCTTATGGCTTACGGGGTAGAAGCTGTTTAGAAGCCGCTTTGTCCTAGACTTGGCGCTCCGGTACCGCTTGCCGTGCAGTAGCAGAGAGAACAGTCTATGACTGGGGTGGCTGGGGTCTTGTGAACAGGGAGTACAGGAGGGGACTGAACACACACCCGAGGGGCCCGCGTGTTGATGATCAGCGTGGCGGATGTGTTGTTACCTACCCTTACCACCTGGGGGCGTCCCGTCAGGAAGTCCAGGATCCAGTTGCAGAGGGAGGTGTTTAGTCCCAGGGTCCTTAGCTTATTGATGAGCTTTGAGGGCACTATGGTGTTGAACGCTGAGCTGTTATCAATGAACAGCATTCTCACATAGGTGTTCCTCTTGTCCAGGTGGGAAAGGGCAGTGTGGAGTTTTCATCGATTTTATTTTCCAAAGATTTCACGTTTTCTAGCTGAATGAAAGAAAGTGGGGGTTTATTCGATCGCCTACGAATTCTCAGAAGGCAGCTCGCCCTCTGGCCCCTTTTTCTCTGCCTCCTCTTCACGTAAATCACGGGGATCTGGGCCTGCTCCCGGGGTAGCAGTATATATCGTTCACGTCGGGCTCGTCGGACTCATTAAAGGAAAAAAAAAGGAATTCTGCCAGTTCGTGGTGAGTAACAGCAGTTCTGATGCCCAGAAGTTATTTTCGGTCATAAGAGACGGTAGCAGCAGCATTATGTACTAAATAAATAAAATTAACAAATAAATTACAAACAGAGCAAAGAAACAAACAATTGTTTAGGAAAACGTAAAACGTAAAACGTCAGCCTTGTTCTCCAGCACCATCTTATAGCTTATATAGAATCCATATACCATCACGATATCCAATCAACACCTACAACTATAACTTATATACAATCCATATAACATCACCATATCCAATCACCACCTACCACTATCGCTATAGCTATACCAGTACCATTCCTCCTCATCAAATGAAAATAATAAAAATTGATCGATTCGCCCATTGATTTCAGTTTCCCACCCCATTCCTACAGGACCTGAGAAATATGCCTTCCTGCTTTATAGAGAAGATCATTCTCATTGATCCAGTCATATATCGTATAGATCACTATCATGTTGCTGTCTCTCTCTCCCCCTCTCTCCCTCTCCCCCTCTCCATCTGTCTGTCTGTCCCCCTGTCCGTCTGTCTGTGTCTGTCCCCCTGTCTGTCTCTCCCCTGTCTCTCCCCCTGTCTGTCTGTCTCTCCCCTGTCTGTCTGTCTCTCCCCTTGTCTGTCTGTCTCTCCCCTTGTCTGTCTGTCTCTCCCCTTGTCTGTCTGTCTCTCCCCTTGTCTGTCTGTCTCTCCCCTTGTCTGTCTGTCTCTCCCCTTGTCTGTCTGTCTCTCTCCCCCTGTCTGTCTGTCTCTCCCCTGTATGTCTGTCTGTGTCTGTCCCCCTGTCTGTCTGTCTGTCTGTGTCTGTCCCCCTGTCCGTCTGTCTGTCTGTCCCCGTCTGTCTGTCTCTCCCCTTGTCTGTCTGTCTTTTGTGTCTCTCCCCTGTCTGTCTGTCTCTCCCCTTGTCTGTCTGTCTTTTGTGTCTCTCCCCATGTCTGTCTGTCTCTCCGCCTGTCTGTCTCTCCCCCTGTCTGTCTCTCCCCCTGTCTGTCTCTCTGTCTGTCTCCGCCTGTCTGTCTCTCCCCCTGTCTGTCTCTCCCCCTGTCTGTCTCTCTCTCTCTGATTGACTACATTGTTGGGCAGCTTTGAGCCTCTGTCTCCATGCTAGATCAATACAAATCAGAGTGGGTAGATATGTCTGCTCATCACCCCATTCTGCTAGTCTAACGAGTTGATTCTCCCTTAGGAACTATAGCCTTCCTTCAGACTCTGGTTAACAACTGTCTGGTTCTGGAATGACTGTCCTTCAGACTCTGGTTAACAACTGTCTGGTTCTGGAATGACTGTCCTTCAGACTCTGGTTAACAACTGTCTGGTTCTGGAATGACTGTCCTTCAGACTCTGGTTAACAACTGTCTGGTTCTGGAATGACTGTCCTTCAGACTCTGGTTAACAACTGTCTGGTTCTGGAATGACTGTCCTTCAGTCTGGTTCTGACTGTTCAGACTCTGGTTAACAACTGTCTGGTTCTGGAATGACTGTCCTTCAGACTCTGGTTAACAACTGTCTGGTTCTGGAATGACTGTCCTTCAGACTCTGGTTAACAACTGTCTGGTTCTGGAATGACTGTCCTTCAGACTCTGGTTAACAACTGTCTGGTTCTGGAATGACTGTCCTTCAGACTCTGGTTAACAACTGTCTGGTTCTGGAATGACTGTCCTTCAGACTCTGGTTAACAACTGTCTGGTTCTGGAATGACTGTCCTTCAGACTCTGGTTAACAACTGTCTGGTTCTGGAATGACTGTCCTTCAGACTCTGGTTAACAACTGTCTGGTTCTGGAATGACTGTCCTTCAGACTCTGGTTAACAACTGTCTGGTTCTGGAATGACTGTCCTTCAGACTCTGGTTAACAACTGTCAGGTTCTGGAATGACTGTCCTTCAGGGCGGGGGCTAGAATAGTAGTCTAATGTTATAGAAGAGAGGACGAGGGAGGGAGGGAAGAGGGAGATGGTGTACTTCTTCACCCCTTGGGGTGCACTGGGAAAAGGGTGCCATTACTTCTTCTGACCAGGGCCCATAGGGTGCCATTACTTCTTCTGACCAGGGCCCATAGGGTGTCATTACCTCTTCTGACCAGGGCCCATAGGGTGCCATTACTTCTTCTGACCAGGGCCCATAGGGTGCACTGGGAATAGGGTGTCATTTGGGACACAGTCATGGCATGTTTCACACTTTGGATCTTAAGTTGTTTGTGACATGTTGATGTTTCTGTTTCAACTACGGGGTAAACATACATTATTAAGTAAAAGTTGTGTAAAGTAGATATATGATTAAGTAAAGTAGCGTCTATTACATATATTAGTATGTAAAGTATATATATTATTATGTAAAGTTGATCTATTATTAAGTAAAGTTGTGTAAAGTAGGTATATAATTATGTAACATTGAGTCAAGTATCGACCTTAAGTAAAGTAGTGTAAAGTATTTATATTATTAAGTAAAGTGGTGTAAAGTATTTACATGATTAAGTGTAGTGTACATTCGTAAAGTAGTGTAACGTATGTATATTATTAAGTAAAGTGGTGTACATTATATTATTAAGTAAAGTAGTGTACATTAGTAAAGTAGTGAACATTATATTATTAACTAAAGTAGTGTACTGTTACGAATCCCTTTTGGCCCGACAGTCTAGGGGGGATGGTAATGAGACCCGTAACATAACTCATGCTAATTATTATTGTTACAAAGTAAAAGTGTGAACGAAATAACCACGACAACAGAAATCTACCATCAAACTCCAGGTTTATTTATAAACACACGGTAATGGGGGGGGGGGAGCAGGAAAAGGGGCTGAGCTGGACCCAAGGAAAGAAACAATAAATATACAAAAACACCCCTAAGCTAGACTAGCCTACTTTAACAACAGCTAACTAACTAACCAAAAATACAGTGGGTGGTCCGCCCAGTTCTAACTAGTGTATTTAACAAAGTTCACCTACGGGTAGTGTATGCCCATGGGCGACTTGTCTTGGTTTCCCCCTCTTCCCACCAGCAACAAACAAACACCATAACCAAAAACAATACTCACAGGTGATGACAAAGTGCTATGGAGGTGCTCAAACAAAAGAGAGGTTAAGACACAAAGCGAGAGTGAAACACAGAGACCTACAGACATGGCATTTACAGAGAGAATTGAGCTCTAGAGCAAACAAATGATGGGGTTTTTAAACCAAGGGAAAGGAACTGTGATAGGGTAGGAAATAGGAGGAGGTGTGTCTTCTGATTGTTGACTGATTGGGGAGTGATGATTTTCACCTGTGAGGGGAGAAGGAGAGAAAAGAAACACACACACAGGATAACTGTATCCGTAACAGTACATTATATTATTAAGTAAAGTAATGTAAAGTATTTATTAAGTAAAGTAGTGCACATTATATTATTAAGTAAAGTAATGTAAAGTATTTATTAAGTAAAGTAGTGCACATTATATTATTAAGTAAAGTAGTGTAAAGTATTTATTAAGTAAAGTAGTGCACATTATATTATTAAGTAAAGTAGTGTAAAGTATTTATTAAGTAAAGTAGTGTAAAGTATTTATTAAGTAAAGTAGTGTACATTATATTATTAAGTAAAGTAGTGTAAAGTATTTATTAAGTAAAGTAGTGTACATTAGTAAAGTAGTGTACAGTATTTATATTATTAAGAAATGTAGTGTACATTAATTTGAGTAGTTTTACATCAGATTAGTAAGTAAATTAGTTTAAAGTGCACAGTTAGTGGTTTACTTCATCACTTTACCTTGGACTCAAGTCCTAATTTCATATTCTAATTTAGCAGTAGTACTTTCGAGTTGGAGATTTCTATGTCAACTCAAGGTCTGCGTGGATCTAAAGTTTGGATTCAGACGATAAACACCAAGCAGATTAAGGCAAGGATTCAATTCAAGGTCTGTTATAGAGCAGCACACTGTAACAGATTTATAAAGGTTATTTACGCGCACTTATTTATAGCACTCATTGGATTGAATCCTGGTCGGACTTTATATGACTGGGAAGAAATCCACACCTGTCAAGTGTGAACAGTCTAGTGATAGGACAGGTTAGGGCAGGGGACAGGTTCGGACTAGATAGGACAGATTAGACCAGGGACAGGTTCAGACTAGATAGGACAGATTAGACTAGGGGACAGGTTCAGACTAGATAGGACAGATTAGACCAGGGGGAGGTTCAGACTAGATAGGACAGGTTAGGGCAGGTCTTGAACATGGGGGGCTAAAGATGAGACCAGGGGACAGGTTCAGACTAGATAGGACAGGTTAGACCAGGAGACAGGTTCAGACTAGATAGGACAGGTTAGACCAGGGGACAGGTTCAGACTAGATAGGACAGGTTGGGGCAGGTCTTCTGAGAGACACCATCCAACGCATCACTCTCATCAGCCATCTCATCAGAGAGCAGAGCTGAAACAGTCAGCTGAGGAGCCATCTCATCAGAGAGCAGAACTGAAACAGTCAGCTGAGGAGCCATCTCATCAGAGAGCAGAGCTGAAACAGTCAGCTGAGGAGCCATCTCATCAGAGAGCAGAGCTGAAACAGTCAGCTGAGGAGCCATCTCATCAGAGAGCAGAACTGACACAGTCAGCTGAGGAGCCATCTCATCAGAGAGCAGAGCTGAAACAGTCAGCTGAGGAGCCATCTCATCAGAGAGCAGAACTGAAACAGTCAGCTCTCCTCTGTCTACTCCTCCCTCAGAGCTCTTCTCTCCATTTGATTGGTATAAATCTCATCAGACCTGGTGGTGGGGTATCAAGGGGACTGGCAGGGCTGGTGTTGGGGTATCAAGGGGACTGGCAGACCTGGTGGTGGGTTATCAAGGGGACTGGCTGGGCTGGTGGTGGGGTATCAAGGGGACTGGCAGACCTGGTGGTGGGGTATCAAGGGGACTGGCTGGTCTGGTGGTGGGGTATCAAGGGGACTGGCTGACCTGGTGGTGGAGTATCAAGGGGACTGGCAGACCTGGTGGTGGGGTATCAAGGGGACTGGCAGACCTGGTGGTGGGGTATCAAGGGGACTGGCAGACCTGGTGGTGGGGTATCAAGGGGACTGGCAGGGCTGGTGGTGGGGTATCAAGGGGACTGGCTGGGCTGGTGGTGGGGTATCATGGGGACTGGCTGACCTGGTGGTGGGGTATCAAGGGGACTGGCTGGGCTGGTGGTGGGGTATCAAGGGGACTGGCAGGGCTGGTGGTGGGGTATCAAGGGGACTGGCAGGGCTGGTGGTGGGGTATCAAGGGGACTGGCAGGGCTGGTGGTGGGGTATCAAGGGGACTGGCAGGGCTGGTGGTGGGGTATCAAGGGGACTGGCTGACCTGGTGGTGGGGTATCAAGGGGACTGGCAGACCTGGTGGTGGGGTATCAAGGGGACTGGCAGACCTGGTGGTGGGGTATCAAGGGTACTGGCAGGGCTGGTGCTGGGGTATCAAGGGGACTGGCTGGGCTGGTGGTGGGGTATCAAGGGGACTGGCTGGGCTGGTGGTGGGGTATCAAGGGGACTGGCAGACCTGGTGGTGGGGTATCAAGGGGACTGGCTGGTCTGGTGGTGGGGTATCAAGGGGACTGGCTGGTCTGGTGGTGGGGTATCAAGGGGACTGGCTGGTCTGGTGGTGGGGTATCAAGGGGACTGGCAGGGCTGGTGGTGGGGTATCAAGGGGACTGGCAGGGCTGGTGGTGGGGTATCAAGGGGACTGGCTGACCTGGTGGTGGGGTATCAAGGGGACTGGCAGGGCTGGTGGTGGGGTATCAAGGGGACTGGCAGGGCTGGTGTGGGGTATCAAGGGGACTGGCTGGGCTGGTGGTGGGGTATCAAGGGGACTGGCAGGGCTGGTGGTGGGGTATCATGGGGACTGGCAGGGCTGGTGGTGGGGTATCATGGGGACTGGCAGGGCTGGTGGTGGGGTATCAAGGGGACTGGCAGGGCTGGTGGTGGGGTATCAAGGGGACTGGCAGGGCTGGTGGTGGGGTATCAAGGGGACTGTTAGACCTGGTGCTGGAGTATCATGGGGACTGGCAGACCTGGTGGTGGGGTATCAAGGGGACTGGCTGACCTGGTGGTGGGATATCAAGGGGACTGGCTGGGCTGGTGGTGGGGTATCAAGGGACTGGCAGGGCTGGTGGTGGGGTATCAAGGGGACTGTCAGACCTGGTGGTAGGGTATCAAGGGGACTGGCTGACCTGGTGGTGGGGTATCAAGGGGACTGGCTGACCTGGTGGTGGGGTATCAAGGGGACTGGCTGATCTGGTGGTGGGGTATCAAGGGGACTGGCAGACCTGGTGGTGGGGTATCAAGAGGACTGGCTGACCTGGTGGTGGGGTATCAAGGGGACTGGCTGGGCTGGTGATGGGGTATCAAGGGGACTGGCAGACCTGGTGGTGGGGTATCAAGCGGACTGGCAGACCTGGTGGTGGGGTATCAAGGGTACTGGCAGGGCTGGTGCTGGGGTATCAAGGGGACTGGCAGGGCTGGTGGTGGGGTATCAAGGGGACTGGCTGGGCTGGTGGTGGGGTATCAAGGGGACTGGCTGGTCTGGTGGTGGGGTATCAAGGGGACTGGCTGACCTGGTGGTGGGGTATCAAGGGGACTGTTAGACCTGGTGGTGGGGTATCAAGGGGACTGGCAGGGCTGGTGGTGGGGTATCAAGGGGACTGGCTGACCTGGTGGTGGGGTATCAAGGGGACTGTTAGACCTGGTGGTGGGGTATCAAGGGGACTGTTAGACCTGGTGGTGGGGTATCAAGGGGATTGGCAGGGCTGGTGGTGGGGTATCAAGGGGACTGGCAGGGCTGGTGGTGGGGTATCAAGGGGACTCGCTGGGCTGGTGGTGGGGTATCAAGGGGACTGGCTGGGCTGGTGGTGGGGTATCAAGGGGACTGTTAGAACTGGTGCTGGGGTATTAAGGGGACTGGCAGACCTGGTGCTGGGGTATCAAGGGGACTGTCAGACAATGAGTCTCAGGTGACCTGCAGAGATTTTCTAAACTCTTAATCTGTTTTCTAAATTGATTTGTCCTTTCGTTCATTCATTCTTTCATTCAGTCATATATCTCCTCTTCATATCTCTTCTCTCAAAACCACCAGATTGAAATGGTTTTGTTTGTGTCCTTTAACTTCTAAGTTACCGCAGATGGGGTTGCCATAATGACGTGTGGTTTGTGAGGAGGACAGTTGTGTGGTTGTGTCTGTTTTAGAATAGCCTACTCTTTTGGGGTGGCAGGTAGCCAAGTGGTTAGAGCATTGGACTTGTAACCGTAAGGTCTTAAGATCAAATCCCAGAGCTGAAATGTTCTCATTCTGCCCCTGAACAAATCAAATCAAATCAAATTTATTTATATAGCCCTTCGTACATCAGCTGATATCTCAAAGTGCTGTACAGAAACCCAGCCTAAAACCCCAAACAGCAAGCAATGCAGGTGTAGAAGCACGGTGGCTAGGAAAAACTCCCTAGAAAGGCCAAAACATAGGAAGAAACCTAGAGAGGAACCAGGCTATGTGGGGTGGCCAGTCCTCTTCTGGCTGTGCCGGGTGGAGATTATAACAGAACATGGCCAAGATGTTCAAATGTTCATAAATGACCAGCATGGTCGAATAATAATAAGGCAGAACAGTTGAAACTGGAGCAGCAGCACAGTCAGGTGGAAGTTGAAACTGGAGCAGCAGCATGGCCAGGTGGACTGGGGACAGCAAGGAGTCATCATGTCAGGTAGTCCTGGGGCATGGTCCTAGGGCTCAGGTCCTCCGAGAGAGAGAAAGAAAGAGAGAAGGAGAGAATTAGAGAACGCACACTTAGATTCACACAGGACACCGAATAGGACAGGAGAAGTACTCCAGATATAACAAACTAACCCCAGCCCCCCGACACATAAACTACTGCAGCATAAATACTGGAGGCTGAGACAGGACAGCCAGATAACAAGGCAGTTATCCCACGGTTCCTAGGCTGTCATCAAAAAATAAGAATGTGTTCTTAATTGACTTGCCAAGTTAAAACAAGGTTATAAAATAAAATTCCTCAGGTTGACAGAATGACTCTGAAAAACAACATGCATTGAGGGGGTTTATGGGTACACACAGCATGTACAGTACATCTTAACATTTGACTTTTGGTTTGGTTTGGTTTGGTTTGGTTTGTGTCATGAGGAAACTCTGCTGTCCCCCGTTTTCACTGCCCACAGAGGTTTTTTAAAGAAGATATTTTTACACTGAGAATTAACGGAATAAAGATGGTTAGATAAAGAGAATGAAGAGAGAGATCTGCCAGGGCCTGAACTGTGTCTCTGTGATGTCGGCCCAGAGTCATAAAGCTACTAGAGGTAGACAGAGACACAGACAGTACGGAGACACACAGTACAGAGTTTACCTCAGGAAAACCCCTTCCCCTCTCTGACACAGACAACAGTACAGAGTTTACCTCAGGAAAACCCCTTCCCTCTCTGACAGAGAGCAGTACAGAGTTTACCTCAGAAAACCCCTTCCCTCTCTGACACACAGCAGTACAGAGACACAGTACAGAGTTTACCTCAGAAAAAACCCTTCCCTCTCTGACACAGACAGCAGTACAGAGTTTACCTCAGGAAAACCCCTTCCCCTCTCTGACACAGACAGTACAGAGTTTACCTCAGGAAAACTCCTTCCCTCTCTGACACAGACAGTACAGAGTTTACCTCAGGAAAACCCCTTCCCCTCTCTGACACAGACAGACAGTACAGAGTTTACCTCAGAAAAACCCCTTCCCCTCTCTGACACAGACAGCAGTACAGAGTTTACCTCAGGAAAACCCCTTCCCCTCTCTGACACAGACAGTACAGAGTTTACCTCAGGAAAACTCCTTCCCCTCTCTGACACAGACAGTACAGAGTTTACCTCAGGAAAACTCCTTCCCCTCTCTGACACAGACAGTACAGAGTTTACCTCAGGAAAACTCCTTCCCCTCTCTGACACAGACAGTACAGAGTTTACCTCAGAAAAACCCCTTCCCCTCTCTGACACAGACAGTACAGAGTTTACCTCAGGAAAACTCCTTCCCCTCTCTGACACTGGAGCTGAACCAGAGTCACAAATGGCTCCCTATTTTCTATAAAGTGCACTACTTTTGACCCCTCCAGGCTCCGCTCTTTATAGGGAATAGGGTGCAGGGGCGTCGATCAGAAGCAGTGCACTATGTAGGCAGTGAAGAGTACACCGTTAACGTGAGGGAACGTAAAAACCTCTCAAATAAAACTCTGATCTGGATCATGTCAGTCGGTGGCCAAAAATATGCCACGCTTGACACTATATAAACTAAACCTTAAACTATAACCCAAATAAACTCTTGAGGATTTCCAGTATTTCCGTTGCTTCTCCTAGTCTGGCGTAGCACACAGATGATTGTTTAACCGCCTTGTTATTATCATACTGCTCTCAAGGTCTGGAGAGAGAGAGGATCCTTTCATCAGACTAAAGAGCAGATGGAGGAGCAGATAATGGATAATGCAGATAATGGAGAAGGTGGAGCAGATAATGGAGGAGATAGAAGTGAAGGAGGTAGAGGAGATAGTAGTGAAGGAGGAGGAGAAGGAGGTGTAGGAAGAAGCTGATTGATTTTAAGAAAGATATTTTTTAATTTTACCCCTTTTTCTCCACAATTTCATGGTATCCAATTGTTTTAGTAGCTACTATCTTGTCTCATCGCTACAACTCCCGTACGGGCTCGGGAGAGACGAAGGTTGAAAGTCATGTGTCCTCCGATACACAACCCAACCAAGCCGCACTGCTTCTTAACACAGCGCGCATCCAACCCGGAAGCCAGCTGCACCAATGTGTCGGAGGAAACACCGTGCCCCTAGCGACCTCGTAAGCGCGTACTGCGCCAGGCCCGCCACAGGAGTCGCTGGTGTGCGATGAGACAAGGATATCCCTACCGGCCAAGCCCTCCCTAACCCGGACGACGTTAGGCCAATTGTGCATCACCCCATGGACCTCCCGGTCGCGGCCGGTTACGACAGAGCCTGGGCCGAACCCAGAGTCTCTGGTGGCACAGCTGGCGCTGCAGTACAGCGCCCTTAACCACTGCGCCACCCGGGAGGCCCTTAACCACTGCGCCACCCGGGAGGCCCTTAACCACTGCGCCACCCGGGAGGCCCTTAACCACTGCGCCACCCGGGAGGCCCTTAACCACTGCGCCACCTGGGAGGCCGTGTTCTGATTGATGAAGGAAATCTGAATCCAATGTCCTCTGTCCTGTGAGAAAAAACTTCCTGTATACGCTGCACTTCTTCAAACTCCACCGCTAGCCACCTCCTAGCCTCCCCCAGCCCCACCGCTAGCCACCTCCTAGCCTCCCCTAGCCCCACCGCTAGCCACCTCCTAGCCTCCCCCCAGCCCCACCGCTAGCCACCTCCTAGCCTCCCTAGCCCCACCGCTAGCCACCTCCTAGCCTCCCCAGCCCCACCGCTAGCCACCTCCTAGCCTCCCCCAGCCCCACCGCTAGCCACCTCCTAGCCTCCCCCAGCCCCACCGCTAGCCACCTCCTAGCCTCCCCAGCCCCACCGCTAGCCACCTCCTAGCCTCCCCTAGCCCCACCGCTAGCCACCTCCTAGCCTGCCCCAGCCCCACCGCTAGCCACCTCCTAGCCTCCCCAGCCCCACCGCTAGCCACCTCCTAGCCTCCCCTAGCCCCACCGCTAGCCACCTCCTAGCCTCCCCCAGCCCCACCGCTAGCCACCTCCTAGCCTCCCCAGCCCCACCGCTAGCCACCTCCTAGCCTCCCCCAGCCCCACCGCTAGCCACCTCCTAGCCCCCAGCCCCACCGCTAGCCACCTCCTAGCCTCCCCCAGCCCCACCTCTAGCCACCTCCTAGCCTCCCCAGCCCCACCGCTAGCCACCTCCTAGCCTCCCCCAGCCCCACCTCTAGCCACCTCCTAGCCTCCCCCAGCCCCACCGCTAGCCACCTCCTAGCCTCCCCTAGCCCCACCGCTAGCCACCTCCTAGCCTCCCCTAGCCCCACCGCTAGCCACCTCCTAGCCTCCCCAGCCCCACCGCTAGCCACCTCCTAGCCTCCCCTAGCCCCACCGCTAGCCACCTCCTAGCCTCCCCAGCCCCACTGCTAGCCACCTCCTAGCCTCCCCCCAGCCCCACCGCTAGCCACCTCCTAGCCTCCCCCAGCCCCACCGCTAGCCACCTCCTAGCCTCCCCCAGCCCCACCGCTAGCCACCTCCTAGCCTCCCCCAGCCCCACCTCCTAGCCTCCCCAGCCCCACCGCTAGCCACCTACTAGCCTCCCCAGCCCCACCTCCTAGCCTCCCCCAGCCCCACCGCTAGCCACCTCCTAGCCTCCCCCAGCCCCACCTCTAGCCACCTCCAAGCCTCCAACCCAGCCCCACCTCCTAGCCTCCCCAGCCCCACCGCTAGCCACCTACTAGCCTCCCCCAGCCCCACCTCTAGCCACCTCCTAGCCTCCCCCAGCCCCACCTCTAGCCACCTCCTAGCCTCCCCCAGCCCCACCTCCTAGCCTCCCCAGCCCCACCGCTAGCCACCTACTAGCCTCCCCCAGCCCCACCGCTCCCCCAGCCACCTCCTAGCCTCCCCCAGCCCCACCGCTAGCCACCTCCTAGCCTCCCCCAGCCCCATTGCTAGCCACCTCCTAGCCTCACCGCTAGCCACCTCCTAGCCTCCCCCAGCCCCTCCTAGCCTCCCCCAGCCCCACCTATTGAGGTGGCTAGCGGTGGGGCTGGGGGAGGCTAGGAGGTGGCTAGCGGTGGGGCTGGGGGAGGCTAGTCGGGCGGGAGGGTGCCAAACATACCCTCATAAAACTGACTATCCTACCAATCATTGACTGACTGATCCTTGGCGATGTCATTTACAAAATAGCCTCCAACACTCTACTCAGCAAATTGGATGTAGTCTATCACAGTGCCATCATTTTAGTCACCAGAGCCCCATATACTACCCACCTCTGTGACCTGTACGCTCTCGTTGGCTGGTCCTCGCTACATATTCATCGCCAAACCCACTGGCTCCAGGTCATCTATAAGTCTATGCTAGGTAAAGTCCCGCCTTATCTCAGCTCACTGGTCACCATAGCAGCACCCACCCGTAGCACGCGCTCCAGCAGGTATATTTCACTGGTCATCCCCAAAGCCAACTCCGCCTTTGGCCGCCTTTCCTTCCAGTTGTCTGCTGCCAATGACTGGAACGAATTGCAAAAATCACTGAAGCTGGAGTCTCATATCTCCCTCTCTAACTTTAAGCATCAGCTGTCAGAGCAGCTTACCGATCACTGTACCTGTAGGCCCTGAAGAGGTTTGGTGTGTGTTTCAGTTCGTTTCTGAGCAGATATGAATTTGTTCTTTAACTGACTTGCCTAGTTAAATAAAGATAAATGAATAAATAAGGAGTCTCTGGATTGGTGAGCACAGCAGAATCTATCAGGGCTAGTGACAGAAACACACACACAAACCACACACTATAACATGGGTCTATTGAAACCACACACGCCATAACATGGGTCTATTGAAACCACACACTCCATAACATGGGTCTATTGAAACCACACACGCCATAACATGGGTCTATTGAAACCACACACTCCATAACATGGGTCTATTGAAACCACACACCATAACATGGGTCTATTGAGCTCTACACCTGAGGGAGGGACAGTATTGTGCTGTAAACTGCTTTAGGGAACAACAGGATGCAGGACTATTGAATTATAATGGAACTGCTCCTCTCTGAGGAGGAAGAGGAGGAGGAGGAGAATAGAGAGGAGAGGAGGAGAAGAGAAGAGAGGAGGAGGAGAGAGGAATGAGAGGAGAATAGATAGGAGAGGAGGAGAATAGAGAGGAAGAGGAGAATAGAGAGGAGGAGGAGAGAGGAGGAGAATAGAGAGGAGAGGAGGAGAATAGAGAGGAGGAGGAGAGAGGAGGAGAATAGAGAGCAGGAGAATAGAGAGGAGGAGGAGAGAGGAGGAGAATAGAGAGGAGAGGAGGAGAAGGAGGAGAGAGGAATGAGAGGAGAATAGATAGGAGAGGAGGAGGAGGAGAATAGAGAGGAGAGGAGAAGAGAGGAGAGAGGAATGAGAGGAGAATAGATAGGAGAGGAGGAATGAGAGGAGAGGAGGAGAGAGGAATGAGAGGAGAATAGATAGGAGAGGAGGAATGAGAGGAGAGGAGGAGAGAGGAATGAGAGGAGAATAGAAAAGAGAGGATGAGGATGGAGAGGAAAGAAGGAAAGGAGGAGAGAGGGGGAGATAGTGAAGGGAATTATTTCTGTCCATCTTCTATTTGGCAGTGTGAAATCGTCCAGCTGCCCCTAGCCCTATGTTAAACAGGAACCACAGCTGCAGAGTGGGACACTGGAGTTCTGTGCAGTGTGTGTGTGTGTGTGTGTGTGTGTGTGTGTGTGTGTGTGTGTGTGTGTGTGTGTGTGTGTGTGTGTGTGTGTGTGTGTGTGTTTGTGTGTGTGTGTGTGTGTGTGTTTTCTCTCTCTCTGTATGTGTGTGTGTGTGTGTGTGTGTGTGTGTGTGTGTGTGTGTGTGTGTGTGTGTTTCTCTCTCTCTCTCTCTGTGTGTGTGTGTGTTTCTCCATGTATTGATGTGTGTGTGTGTGTGTGTGTGTGTGTGTGTGTGTGTGTGTGTGTGTGTGTGTGTGTGTGTGTGTGTGTGTGTGTGTGTGTGTGTGTTCTCTCTCTCTCTGTGTGTGTGTGTTTTCTCCATGTATTGTGTGTGTGTGTGTGTGTGTGTGTGTGTGTGTGTTTCTCTCTCTCTTTGTGTGCGTGTGTCAATAAACCCAAATTCCCCAGACACTTATGAAAAAAGACTTCACTTCATTACCCAAAATCCCCTTTAAAGGACATCAATTACCCAGAGTGCTCTACTCTGCCCCGGCCAGTCATAGCAGAACTGGACTCCAAACACAAACACACACACACAACACACACACACACACACACACACACACACACACACACACACACACACACACACACACACACACCATTTAGTTAAATAGACTAAGACCAGCAACACAGGTCAGACAGTGTTCAGATAGGCAGTAAATACACTCAGCTGAGTGCCCACTGAGGGACTAACAATAGGGGTGTATGTAGCAGATAGCACCCTATTCCCTATGTAGTACCCATAGGGCTCACAGTGCACTATACAGGGATGGGATGTACCCAGGGAGAATCGGGTTTCATTTATTGCTGGTGTGAACAGGGAGCGCAGACAGACAGCACACTGCCTATCTAAGGTCAGACAGACAGCACACTGCCTATCTAAGGTCAGACAGACAGCACACTGCCTATCTAGGTCAGACAGACAGCACACTGCCTATCTAAGGTCAGACAGACAGCACACTGCCTATCTAAGGTCAGACAGACAGCACACTGCCTATCTAAGGTCAGACAGACAGCACACTGCCTATCAGATCAGAGAGACAGCACACTGCCTATCTAAGGTCAGACAGACAGCACACTGCCTATCTAAGGTCAGACAGACAGCACACTGCCTATCTAAGGTCAGACAGACAGCACACTGCCTATCTAAGGTCAGACAGACAGCACACTGCCTATCTAAGGTCAGACAGACAGCACACTGCCTATCTAAGGTCAGACAGACAGCACACTGCCTATCTAAGGTCAGACAGACAGCACACTGCCTATCTAAGGTCGGACAGACAGCACACTGCCTATCTAAGGTCAGACAGACAGCACACTGCCTATCTAAGGTCAGACAGACAGCACACTGCCTATCTAAGGTCAGACAGACAGCACACTGCCTATCTAAGGTCAGACAGACAGCACACTGCCTATCTAAGGTCAGACAGACAGCACACTGCCTATCTAAGGTCAGACAGACAGCACACTGCCTATCTAAGGTCAGACAGACAGCACACTGCCTATCTAAGGTCAGACAGACAGCACACTGCCTATCTAAGGTCAGAGAGACAGCACACTGCCTATCTAGGTCAGACAGACAGCACACTGCCTATCTAAGTGGTCAGACAGACAGCACACTGCCTATCTAAGTGGTCAGACAGACAGCACACTGCCTATCTAAGTGGTCAGACAGACAGCACACTGCCTATCTGATGTAAGACAGACAGCACACTGCCTATCTAAGGTCAGACAGACAGCACACTGCCTATCTAAGGTCAGACAGACAGCACACTGCCTATCTAAGGTCAGACAGACAGCACACTGCCTATCTGATGAGGTCAGACAGACAGCACACTGCCTATCTAAGGTCGGACAGACAGAACACTGCCTATCTAAGGTCAGACAGACAGCACACTGCCTATCTAAGGTCAGACAGACAGCACACTGCCTATCTAAGGTCAGACAGACAGCACACTGCCTATCTAAGGTCAGACAGACAGCACACTGCCTATCTAAGGTCAGACAGACAGCACACTGCCTATCTAAGGTCAGACAGACAGCACACTGCCTATCTGATGAGGTCAGACAGACAGCACACTGCCTATCTAAGGTCAGACAGACAGCACACTGCCTATCTAAGGTCAGACAGACAGCACACTTCCTATCTAGGTGACGAGGTCAGACAGACAGCACACTGCCTATCTAAGTGATGAGGTCAGACAGACAGCACACTGCCTATCTAAGTGATAAGGTCAGACAGACAGCACACTGCCTTTCTAAGTGACGAGGTTTGTGTCGTCTGAACGGTGTCACTGCAGCATGTGAAGTGAGTCAGCTGTGACAGGTGACAGCAGGTGGCAGCGTCCTCGTCAACACCATCATAGCTGGAAGAGACTGTTGGTCCTCATCACACCAGGATCCACTGATTCTGACGAAGTATAACACATCCTCCCACACGGTCCCCACATGACACAGAGTTGCTCACGAGTCACTCGGGGACTCAGCCTGGCAGTGACAGGTTCCCACAATCTCTTGGGGACTGACATCTCTCTGCGCTTAGCTTTTACTCTCTCATGTCTGTCCTTGTATCTCCTTGTTGTGGAAGAGAGGAGACGACGGCTCTTCTCACCTCAGTCTCTAAGAGAACGATTTAACTTCTCTAGAGTCCAAAGACCCGTAGGTGAACTGTAGCTCATCCATCCTGGAGACACGCTATGGCATAACCTTCTTTTGTTTTATGTTATACAGGGCTCTATGCTTTTCAGTAATTAACAGGCCTCTCTCTCTCTCTGTGTGTGTGTGTGTGTGTGTGTGTGTGTGTGTGTGTGTGTGTGTGTGTGTGTGTGTGTGTGTGTGTGTCTGTGTGTCTGTGTGTGTGTGTGTGTGTGTGTCTGTGTGTGTGTGTGTGTGTGTGTGTGTGTGTGTGTGTGTGTGTGTGTGTGTGTTTCTGCAGGGGTCCAGGGAGGCTTCAGCACAGGGAACAGCCATGGTCTGGGGGACTGTCTCAGCTGTATCAAGTACCTCATGTTCTTCTTCAACTTCCTCATTTTTGTGAGTACATGCTGCTTGCTTTACACTCCCTGTTCTGCTGTCTGATGTTCTACTGTCTGATGTTCTGCTGTCTGATGTTCTACTGTCTGATGTTCTACTGTCTGATGTTCTGCTGTCTGATGTTCTGCTGTCTGATGTTCTGCTGTCTGATGTTCTGATGTTCTGCTGTCTGATGTTCTGCTGTCTGATGTTCTGCTGTCTGATGTTCTGCTGTCTGATGTTCTGCTGTCTGATGTTCTGATGTTCTGCTGTCTGCTGCCTGTCTGATGTTCTGCTGTCTGATGTTCTGCTGTCTGATGTTCTACTGTCTGATGTTCTACTGTCTGATGTTCTGCTGTCTGATGTTCTACTGTCTGATGTTCTACTGTCTGATGTTCTGCTGTCTGATGTTCTACTGTCTGATGTTCTGATGTTCTGCTGTCTGATGTTCTGCTGTCTGATGTTCTGCTGTCTGATGTTCTACTGTCTGATGTTCTACTGTCTGATGTTCTACTGTCTGATGTTCTGCTGTCTGATGTTCTGCTGTCTGATGTTCTGCTGTCTGATGTTCTGCTGTCTGATGTTCTACTGTCTGATGTTCTGCTGTCTGATGTTCTACTGTCTGATGTTCTGCTGTCTGATGTTCTGCTGTCTGATGTTCTGCTGTCTGATGTTCTGCTGTCTGATGTTCTACTGTCTGATGTTCTGCTGTCTGATGTTCTACTGTCTGATGTTCTGATGTCTGATGTTCTGATGTCTGTTGTTCTGATGTCTGATGTTCTACTGTCTGATGTTCTACTGTCTGATGTTCTGCTGTCTGATGTTCTACTGTCTGATGTTCTGATGTTCTGCTGTTTGATGTTCTGCTGTCTGATGTTCTGCTTTCTGATGTTCTGCTGTCTGATGTTCTGATGTTCTGCTGTCTGATGTTCTACTGTCTGATGTTCTGCTGTCTGATGTTCTGTTGTCTGATGTTCTGATGTCTGATGTTCTGATGTTCTGCTGTCTGATGTTCTGATGTCTGATGTTCTGCTGTCTGATGTTCTACTGTCTGATGTTCTGATGTCTGATGTTCTGATGTTCTGCTGTCTGATGTTATGCTGTCTGATGTTCTGATGTTCTGCTGTCTGCTGTCTGATGTTCTACTGTCTGATGTTCTACGGTCTGTTGTTCTACTCTCTGATGCTCTACTGTCTGATGTTCTGCTGTCTGATGTTCTACTGTCTGATGTTCTGCTGTCTGATGTTCTGCTGTCTGATGTTCTGATGTCTGATGTTCTACTGTCTGATGTTTCTGATGTCTGATGTTCTGCTGTCTGATATTCTGTTGTCTGATGTTCTGCTGTCTGATGTTCTGATGTTCTACTGTCTGATGTTCTACTGTCTGATGTTCTACTGTCTGATGTTCTGCTGTTTGATGTTCTGCTGTCTGATGTTCTACTGTCTGATGTTCTGCTGTCTGATGTTCTGCTGTCTGATGTTCTGATGTTCTACTGTCTGATGTTCTACTGTCTGATGTTCTACTGTCTGATGTTCTGCTGTCTGATGTTCTACTGTCTGATGTTCTGCTGTCTGATGTTCTGATGTTCTACTGTCTGATGTTCTACTGTCTGATGTTCTACTGTCTGATGTTCTGCTGTCTGATGTTCTGCTGTCTGATGTTCTGATGTTCTACTGTCTGATGTTCTACTGTCTGATGTTCTGCTGTCTGATGTTCTACTGTCTGATGTTCTGATGTTCTGCTGTCTGATGTTCTGCTGTCTGATGTTCTGCTGTCTGATGTTCTGATGTTCTACTGTCTGATGTTCTACTGTCTTATGTTCTACTGTCTGATGTTCTACTGTCTGATGTTCTGCTGTCTGATGTTCTACTGTCTGATGTTCTGCTGTCTGATGTTCTGCTGTCTGATGTTCTGCTGTCTGATGTTCTGCTGTCTGATGTTCTGCTGTCTGATGTTCTGATGTTCTACTGTCTGATGTTCTACTGTCTGATGTTCTACTGTCTGATGTTCTGCTGTCTGATGTTCTACTGTCTGATGTTCTGCTGTCTGATGTTCTGATGTTCTGCTGTCTGATGTTCTACTGTCTGATGTTCTACTGTCTGATGTTCTGCTGTCTGATGTTCTGCTGTCTGATGTTCTGCTGTCTGATGTTCTGCTGTCTGATGTTCTGATGTTCTACTGTCTGATGTTCTGCTGTCTGATGTTCTGCTGTCTGATGTTCTGCTGTCTGATATTCTGCTGTCTGATGTTCTGCTGTCTGATGTTCTACTGTCTGATGTTCTACTGTCTGATGTTCTGCTGTCTGATGTTCTACTGTCTGATGTTCTACTGTCTGATGTTCTGCTGTCTGATGTTCTACTGTCTGATGTTCTGATGTTCTGCTGTCTGATGTTCTGCTGTCTGATGTTCTACTGTCCGATGTTCTGCTGTCTGATGTTCTACTGTCTGATGTTCTACTGTCTGATGTTCTGCTGTCTGATGTTCTGCTGTCTGATGTTCTGCTGTCTGATGTTCTGCTGTCTGATGTTCTGCTGTCTGATGTTCTGCTGTCTGATGTTCTACTGTCTGATGTTCTGCTGTCTGATGTTCTACTGTCTGATGTTCTGCTGTCTGATGTTCTGCTGTCTGATGTTGTGCTGTCTGATGTTCTGCTGTCTGATGTTCTACTGTCTGATGTTCTGCTGTCTGATGTTCTACTGTCTGATGTTCTGCTGTCTGTTGTTCTGATGTCTGATGTTCTGATGTCTGTTGTTCTGATGTCTGATGTCTGATGTTCTACTGTCTGATGTTCTGATGTTCTGCTGTCTGATGTTCTGCTGTCTGATGTTCTGTTGTCTGATGTTCTGATGTCTGATGTTCTGATGTTCTGCTGTCTGATGTTCTGATGTCTGATGTTCTGCTGTCTGATGTTCTACTGTCTGATGTTCTGATGTCTGATGTTCTGATGTTCTGCTGTCTGATGTTATGCTGTCTGATGTTCTGATGTTCTGCTGTCTGCTGTCTGATGTTCTACTGTCTGATGTTCTACTGTCTGTTGTTCTACTCTCTGATGCTCTACTGTCTGATGTTCTGCTGTCTGATGTTCTACTGTCTGATGTTCTGCTGTCTGATGTTCTGCTGTCTGATGTTCTGATGTCTGATGTTCTACTGTCTGATGTTCTACTGTCTGATGTTCTGATGTTCTGCTGTCTGATGTTCTGCTGTCTGATGTTCTGCTGTCTGATGTTCTGATGTTCTACTGTCTGATGTTCTACTGTCTGATGTTCTACTGTCTGATGTTCTACTGTCTGATGTTCTGCTGTCTGATGTTCTGCTGTCTGATGTTCTACTGTCTGATGTTCTGCTGTCTGATGTTCTGCTGTCTGATGTTCTGCTGTCTGATGTTCTACTGTCTGATGTTCTACTGTCTGATGTTCTGCTGTCTGATGTTCTACTGTCTGATGTTCTGCTGTCTGATGTTCTGATGTTCTACTGTCTGATGTTCTACTGTCTGATGTTCTACTTCTGATGTTCTGCTGTCTGATGTTCTGCTGTCTGATGTTCTGATGTTCTACTGTCTGATGTTCTGCTGTCTGATGTTCTGCTGTCTGATGTTCTACTGTCTGATGTTCTGATGTTCTGCTGTCTGATGTTCTGCTGTCTGATGTTCTGCTGTCTGATGTTCTACTGTCTGATGTTCTACTGTCTGATGTTCTACTGTCTGATGTTCTACTGTCTGATGTTCTGCTGTCTGATGTTCTACTGTCTGATGTTCTGCTGTCTGATGTTCTGATGTTCTGCTGTCTGATGTTCTACTGTCTGATGTTCTACTGTCTGATGTTCTGCTGTCTGATGTTCTGCTGTCTGATGTTCTGCTGTCTGATGTTCTGCTGTCTGATGTTCTGCTGTCTGATGTTCTACTGTCTGATGTTCTGCTGTCTGATGTTCTACTGTCTGATGTTCTCTGTCTGTTCTGATGGTCTACTGTCTGATGTTCTACTGTCTGATGTTCTACTGTCTGATGTTCTACTGTCTGATGTTCTGCTGTCTGATGTTCTGCTGTCTGATGTTCTGCTGTCTGATGTTCTACTGTCTGATGTTCTACTGTCTGATGTCTGATGTTCTACTGTCTGATGTTCTACTGTCTGATGTCTGATGTTCTCTGTCTGATGTTCTATGTTCTGCTGTCTGATGTTCTACTGTCTGATGTTCTACTGTCTGATGTTCTGCTGTCTGATGTTCTGCTGTCTGATGTTCTGCTGTCTGATGTTCTGCTGTCTGATGTTCTGATGTTCTACTGTCTGATGTCCTACTGTCTGATGTTCTGCTGTCTGATGTTCTGCTGTCTGATGTTCTACTGTCTGATGTTCTGCTGTCTGATGTTCTACTGTCTGATGTTCTGCTGTCTGATGTTCTGCTGTCTGATGTTCTGCTGTCTGATGTTCTGCTGTCTGATGTTCTGATGTTCTACTGTCTGATGTCCTACTGTCTGATGTTCTACTGTCTGATGTTCTGCTGTCTGATGTTCTGCTGTCTGATGTTCTACTGTCTGATGTTCTACTGTCTGATGTCTGATGTTCTACTGTCTGATGTCTGATGTTCTACTGTCTGATGTTCTACTGTCTGATGTCTGATGTTCTACTGTCTGATGTTCTACTGTCTGATGTTCTACTGTCTGATGTTCTACCTTCTGATGTTCTCTGTCTGATGTTCTGCTGTCTGATGTTCTGCTGTCTGATGTTCTGATGTTCTACTGTCTGATGTCCTACTGTCTGATGTTCTGCTGTCTGATGTTCTGCTGTCTGATGTTCTACTGTCTGATGTTCTGCTGTCTGATGTTCTGCTGTCTGATGTTCTGCTGTCTGATGTTCTACTGTCTGATGTTCTACTGTCTGATGTTCTGCTGTCTGATGTTCTACTGTCTGATGTTCTGATGTTCTGCTGTCTGATGTTCTGCTGTCTGATGTTCTGCTGTCTGATGTTCTGATGTTCTACTGTCTGATGTTCTACTGTCTGATGTTCTGCTGTCTGATGTTCTACTGTCTGATGTTCTGCTGTCTGATGTTCTGCTGTCTGATGTTCTGCTGTCTGATGTTCTGATGTTCTACTGTCTGATGTTCTACTGTCTGATGTTCTACTGTCTGATGTTCTGCTGTCTGATGTTCTGCTGTCTGATGTTCTGATGTTCTACTGTCTGATGTTCTACTGTCTGATGTTCTGCTGTCTGATGTTCTACTGTCTGATGTTCTGATGTTCTGCTGTCTGATGTTCTGCTGTCTGATGTTCTGCTGTCTGATGTTCTGATGTTCTACTGTCTGATGTTCTACTGTCTGATGTTCTACTGTCTGATGTTCTACTGTCTGATGTTCTGCTGTCTGATGTTCTACTGTCTGATGTTCTGCTGTCTGATGTTCTGCTGTCTGATGTTCTGCTGTCTGATGTTCTGCTGTCTGATGTTCTGCTGTCTGATGTTCTGATGTTCTACTGTCTGATGTTCTACTGTCTGATGTTCTACTGTCTGATGTTCTGCTGTCTGATGTTCTACTGTCTGTTCTGTTCTGATGTCTGATGTTCTGCTGTCTGATGTTCTACTGTCTGATGTTCTACTGTCTGATGTTCTGCTGTCTGATGTTCTGCTGTCTGATGTTCTGCTGTCTGATGTTTCTGTCTGATGTTCTGATGTTCTACTGTCTGATGTTCTGCTGTCTGATGTTCTGCTGTCTGATGTTCTGCTGTCTGATGTTCTGCTGTCTGATATTCTGCTGTCTGATGTTCTGCTGTCTGATGTTCTACTGTCTGATGTTCTACTGTCTGATGTTCTGCTGTCTGATGTTCTACTGTCTGATGTTCTACTGTCTGATGTTCTGCTGTCTGATGTTCTACTGTCTGATGTTCTGTTCTGCTGTCTGATGTTCTGCTGTCTGATGTTCTACTGTCTGATGTTCTGCTGTCTGATGTTCTACTGTCTGATGTTCTACTGTCTGATGTTCTGCTGTCTGATGTTCTGCTGTCTGATGTTCTGCTGTCTGATGTTCTGCTGTCTGATGTTCTGCTGTCTGATGTTCTGCTGTCTGATGTTCTACTGTCTGATGTTCTGCTGTCTGATGTTCTGCTGTCTGATGTTCTGCTGTCTGATGTTCTGCTGTCTGATGTTGTGCTGTCTGATGTTCTGCTGTCTGATGTTCTACTGTCTGATGTTCTGCTGTCTGATGTTCTACTGTCTGATGTTCTGCTGTCTGTTGTTCTGATGTCTGATGTTCTGATGTCTGTTGTTCTGATGTCTGATGTCTGATGTTCTACTGTCTGATGTTCTGATGTTCTGCTGTCTGATGTTCTGCTGTCTGATGTTCTGTTGTCTGATGTTCTGATGTCTGATGTTCTGATGTTCTGCTGTCTGATGTTCTGATGTCTGATGTTCTGCTGTCTGATGTTCTACTGTCTGATGTTCTGATGTCTGATGTTCTGATGTTCTGCTGTCTGATGTTCTGCTGTCTGATGTTCTGATGTTCTGTCTGCTGTCTGATGTTCTACTGTCTGATGTTCTACTGTCTGTTGTTCTACTGTCTGATGTTCTACTGTCTGATGTTCTGCTGTCTGATGTTCTACTGTCTGATGTTCTGCTGTCTGATGTTCTGCTGTCTGATGTTCTGATGTCTGATGTTCTACTGTCTGATGTTCTACTGTCTGATGTTCTGATGTTCTGCTGTCTGATGTTCTGCTGTCTGATGTTCTGCTGTCTGATGTTCTGATGTTCTACTGTCTGATGTTCTACTGTCTGATGTTCTACTGTCTGATGTTCTACTGTCTGATGTTCTGCTGTCTGATGTTCTGCTGTCTGATGTTCTACTGTCTGATGTTCTGCTGTCTGATGTTCTGCTGTCTGATGTTCTGCTGTCTGATGTTCTACTGTCTGATGTTCTACTGTCTGATGTTCTGCTGTCTGATGTTCTACTGTCTGATGTTCTGCTGTCTGATGTTCTGATGTTCTACTGTCTGATGTTCTACTGTCTGATGTTCTACTGTCTGATGTTCTGCTGTCTGATGTTCTGCTGTCTGATGTTCTGATGTTCTACTGTCTGATGTTCTACTGTCTGATGTTCTGCTGTCTGATGTTCTACTGTCTGATGTTCTGATGTTCTGCTGTCTGATGTTCTGCTGTCTGATGTTCTGCTGTCTGATGTTCTACTGTCTGATGTTCTACTGTCTGATGTTCTACTGTCTGATGTTCTACTGTCTGATGTTCTGCTGTCTGATGTTCTACTGTCTGATGTTCTGCTGTCTGATGTTCTGATGTTCTGCTGTCTGATGTTCTACTGTCTGATGTTCTACTGTCTGATGTTCTGCTGTCTGATGTTCTGCTGTCTGATGTTCTGCTGTCTGATGTTCTGCTGTCTGATGTTCTACTGTCTGATGTTCTACTGTCTGATGTTCTGCTGTCTGATGTTCTACTGTCTGATGTTCTGCTGTCTGTTCTGATGGTCTACTGTCTGATGTTCTACTGTCTGATGTTCTACTGTCTGATGTTCTACTGTCTGATGTTCTGCTGTCTGATGTTCTGCTGTCTGATGTTCTGCTGTCTGATGTTCTACTGTCTGATGTTCTACTGTCTGATGTCTGATGTTCTACTGTCTGATGTTCTACTGTCTGATGTCTGATGTTCTACTGTCTGATGTTCTACTGTCTGATGTCTGATGTTCTACTGTCTGATGTTCTACTGTCTGATGTTCTACCTTCTGATGTTCTCTGTCTGATGTTCTGCTGTCTGATGTTCTGCTGTCTGATGTTCTGATGTTCTACTGTCTGATGTTCTACTGTCTGATGTTCTGCTGTCTGATGTTCTGCTGTCTGATGTTCTACTGTCTGATGTTCTGCTGTCTGATGTTCTACTGTCTGATGTTCTGCTGTCTGATGTTCTGCTGTCTGATGTTCTGCTGTCTGATGTTCTCTGCTGTCTGATGTTCTACTGTCTGATGTTCTACTGTCTGATGTTCTACTGTCTGATGTTCTGCTGTCTGATGTTCTGCTGTCTGATGTTCTACTGTCTGATGTTCTGACTGTCTGATGTTCTACTGTCTGATGTTCTACTGTCTGATGTCTGATGTTCTACTGTCTGATGTTCTACTGTCTGATGTTCTACTGTCTGATGTTCTACCTTCTGATGTTCTCTGTCTGATGTTCTGCTGTCTGATGTTCTGCTGTCTGATGTTCTGATGTTCTACTGTCTGATGTTCTACTGTCTGATGTTCTGCTGTCTGATGTTCTGCTGTCTGATGTTCTGTTCTGCTGTCTGATGTTCTACTGTCTGATGTTCTGCTGTCTGATGTTTCTGCTGTCTGATGTTCTACTGTCTGATGTTCTCTGTCTGATGTTCTACTGTCTGATGTTCTGCTGTCTGATGTTCTGCTGTCTGATGTTCTACTGTCTGATGTTCTACTGTCTGATGTTCTACTGTCTGATGTTCTACTGTCTGATGTTCTGCTGTCTGATGTTCTGCTGTCTGATGTTCTACTGTCTGATGTTCTACTGTCTGATGTTCTGCTGTCTGATGTTCTGTTCTGATGTTCTACTGTCTGATGTTCTACTGTCTGATGTTCTACTGTCTGATGTTCTACTGTCTGATGTTCTGCTGTCTGATGTTCTACTGTCTGATGTTCTACTGTCTGATGTTCTGCTGTCTGATGTTCTACTGTCTGATGTTCTGCTGTCTGATGTTCTGCTGTCTGATGTTCTACTGTCTGATGTTCTGCTGTCTGATGTTCTACTGTCTGATGTTCTGCTGTCTGATGTTCTACTGTCTGATGTTCTACTGTCTGATGTTCTACTGTCTGATGTTCTGTTCTGATGTTCTACTGTCTGATGTTCTGCTGTCTGATGTTCTACTGTCTGATGTTCTGTCTGTCTGATGTTCTGCTGTCTGATGTTCTGCTGTCTGATGTTCTACTGTCTGATGTTCTACTGTCTGATGTTCTACTGTCTGATGTTCTGCTGTCTGATGTTCTACTGTCTGATGTTCTGCTGTCTGATGTTCTACTGTCTGATGTTCTACTGTCTGATGTTCTGCTGTCTGATGTTCTACTGTCTGATGTTCTGCTGTCTGATGTTCTGCTGTCTGATGTTCTACTGTCTGTTCTACTGTCTGATGTTCTACTGTCTGATGTTCTACTGTCTGATGTTCTACTGTCTGATGTTCTACTGTCTGATGTTCTGCTGTCTGATGTTCTGCTGTCTGATGTTCTGCTGTCTGATGTTCTGCTGTCTGATGTTCTGCTGTCTGATGGTCTGCTGTCTGATGTTCTGCTGTCTGATGTCCCACTGAACAGAAATAGAAATGCAACATTTAAAGTGTTGGTCTCATGTTACATCAGCTGAAATAAAAATATCCCAGAAATGTTCCATGCGAACATAAAAGCTTATTTTTCTCAGAGATTCTGAGCACAAATGTGTTTCCATCCCTGTTAGTGAGCATTTCTCCTCTGCCAAGATAATCCATCCCCCTGTCATACTTGAGTGACAAGCATCATTAACTTGGGCACACGGTATAGCCTCTCCCAGTTAAATCAGACATCAACTTCCTACTATACTTCCTTCTTCCTGGCTATACTCTGTTCTGATTGGCTGCCTGTGTGTCTCTCCTATTCTGATTGGCTCCCTCTCTGTGTGTGTGTGTGTGGTCCAGTTAGGAGGCTCCTTCCTGCTTGTGGGTGTGTGGGTACTGGTGGACCCTATGGGCTTCAGGGAGATCGTAGCAGCCAACCCTCTGCTCTTCACTGGGGTCTACATCATCCTGGCCATGGGGGGAATGCTCTTCCTCCTCGGCTTCCTGGGCTGCTGCGGAGCCATCCGGGAGAACAAGTGTCTGCTGCTCTTTGTAAGTTCAGTGTGTTATAATAGTGCTATAAACATTCCTCTTTGTAAGTCAACTACTCTACGTTATGGTTGGTTAGTTATCTACTCTACATTATGTTTGGTTAGTTATCTACTCTACATTATGTTTGGTTAGTTATCTACTCTACGTTATGTTTGGTTAGTTATCTACTCTATATTATGTTTGGTTAGTTATCTACTCTACGTTATGGTTGGTTAGTTATCTACTCTACGTTATGTTTGGTTAGTTATCTACTCTACGTTATGTTTGGTTAGTTATCTACTCTACGTTATGGTTGGTTAGTTATCTACTCTACATTATGTTTGGTTAGTTATCTACTCTACATTATGTTTGGTTAGTTATCTACTCTACATTATGGTTGGTTAGTTATCTATTCTACATTATGTTTGGTTAGTTATCTACTCTACATTATGTTTGGTTAGTTATCTACATTATGTTTGGTTAGTTATCGTTATGTTTGGTTAGTTATCTACTCTACGTTATGGTTGGTTAGTTAACCACTCCACGTTATGGTTGGTTAGTTACCCTACTCTACATTATGGTTGGTTAGTTACCTACTCTACATGATGGTTGGTTAGTTATCTACTCTACGTTATGGTTGGTTAGTTAACTACTCTACGTTATGGTTGGTTAGTTATCTACTCTACGTTATGGTTGGTTAGTTAACTACTCTACGTTATGGTTGGTTAGTTAACTACTCTACATTATGTTTGGTTAGTTAAGTTATCTACGTTATGTTTGGTTAGTTATCTACTCTACATTATGTTTGGTTAGTTATCTACTCTACATTATGTTTGGTTAGTTATCTACTCTACATTATGGTTGGTTAGTTATCTACTCTACATTATGTTTGGTTAGTTATCTACTCTACATTATGGTTGGTTAGTTACCTACTCTACATTATGTTTGGTTAGTTATCTACTCTACATTATGGTTGGTTAGTTATCTACTCTACATTATGTTTGGTTAGTTATCTACTCTACATTATGTTTGGTTAGTTATCTACTCTATATTATGTTTGGTTAGTTATCTACTCTACATTATGTTTGGTTAGTTATCTACTCTATATTATGTTTGGTTAGTTATCTACTCTACATTATGTTTGGTTAGTTATCTATTCTACATTATGTTTGGTTAGTTATCTATTCTCATTATGTTTGGTTAGTTATCTACTCTACATTATGTTTGGTTAGTTATCTACTCTATATTATGTTTGGTTTAGCGCTCTTGGCTTGTCAGCATGTAGAATTACACAAAGCAGTGCTGGTAATTGGATATCGCTGATAAACTGAAAACCAATCAGGTGACAACTAAACTGTGTGAAAACCAATCAGGTGACAACTAAGCTGTGTGAAAACCAATCAGGTGACAACTATGTTTGCTGTGTGAAACCAATCAGGTGACAACTAAGCTGTGTGAAAACCAATCAGGTGACAACTAAGCTGTGTGAAAACCAATCAGGTGACAACTAAGCTGTGTGAAAACCAATCAGGTGACAACTAAACTGTGTGAAACCAATCAGGTGACAACTAAGCTGTGTGAAAACCAATCAGGTGACAACTAAGTTGTGTGAAAAACCAATCAGGTGACAACTAAACTGTGTGAAACCAATCAGGTGACAACTAAGCTGTGTGAAAACCAATCAGGTGACAACTAAGCTGTGTGAAAACCAATCAGGTGACAACTAAGTTGTGTGAAAACCAATCAGGTGACAACTAAACTGTGTGAAAACCAATCAGGTGACAACTAAGCTGAAATGTGAAAACCAATCAGGTGACAACTAAGCTGTGTGAAAACCAATCAGGTGACAACTGAAAACCAATCAGGTGCTGTGTGAAAACCAATCAGGTGACAACTAAGCTGTGTGAAAACCAATCAGGTGACAACTAAGCTGTGTGAAAACCAATCAGGTGACAACTAAACTGTGTGAAAACCAATCAGGTGACAACTAAGCTGTGTGAAAACCAATCAGGTGACAACTTGGCAAGTCAGTTAAGAACACATTCTTGTTTTACAATGATGGCCTACCGGGGAACAGTGGGTTAACTGCCTCGTTCAGGGGGAAGAACGACAGATTTGTACCTTGTCAGCTCAATGGGATCCAATCTCTCTGTCTGTATATTGAGTTTTATTTATGAGGTCCCATATGTTAGCAGCCATTTTTATTT